>NC_139526.1:18286648-18316648 GCF_947247035.1 Vipera ursinii | reverse complement strand
GGAGCTCAGAGACTAAACATGCGGCCACACAGTTTGCCCGACATGCCTGTTAAAAAGAGAAACATATAACCTCATGTTCATGGTCGTGGGTATGAATTAGGACTCTTTTTTTACCAGAGCTGTAACTTCAAAAAGAGAGAGAGGGAGAGGAAACAAATAATTCTCTCATGTTGGTTTTGAATATTATTATTTAACAGGGGGCAGTAGCCGAAAAACAAGAAGGCAGCGTTGATATCCATTCATTTATTTAACCAATGCAACTTGGACCTATGGAGGACTCTACGTGTGTGCGCAGGCCAGGCTGGCTCAGAAGACGAATGTGCGAGAAAGTCTGGTGACTTCATGAATATGCTCTCTGGCACCGAACCTCAGGTTTAAATAAAGGCAACATTTTCCAGTGCCACGTCCCTTTCTAGGCCGATTCACTTAGCAGAATGCCTATCAATTCCTCCATTATGGCTGGTTGCACACTCAGCCAGGTGTTTAGACTGGATTTGGCACTTTCAGCCATGAATCCTTCCCAAGGACTCCTATTCCTCCTCCTCTTCCTCCCACTCCTCCCTTCTGCAGACCCCCCTCCCTTCTAGGACCCATGATGTTACCTATGAAACGTCTGCAAGAAAACAACCCAGCTCAGAGACCACCGAGGACCCCACAGTCCTCCTCCTCCTCCCCCCTTTCTTCTAGCACTGATGATGTTACCTAGTTGGATCATGAAACGTCTGCAAGAGAACAACCAAGCTCAGAGAGCACCAAAGATGGTTGTTGTTGTTGTTGTTGTTGTTGTTCTTCTTCTTCTTCTTCTTCTTCTTCTTCTTCTTCTTCTTCTTCTTCTTCTTCTTCTTCTCTTTCTTCTTCTCCTCCTCCTCCTCCTCCTGCTCCTCCTCTCCTCCTCCTCCTCCTCCTCCTCCTCCTCCTCCTTCTCCTCCTCCTCCTCCTCCTCCTCCTCCTCCTCCTCCTCCTCCTCCTGACCCTCCTTCTTCTTCTTCTCCTCCTCCTCCTCCTCCTCCCCCTCCTCCTGCTGTCTATACTGTGGTCACAGACCAGCATATTATTCCTTCTTCTCCTTCTCCATTTTTTTTAAAGGACAGATAAACCTAGGTCAGAGCCAAGCTCCAATTTTAGATCAAGGACTTACTTGGTTTCTCTTCCAGGGATTGTTGGCAAGATAGACCAAGTCTATCTTTGGTGCAGGCTGCTCCTGGCAACTTCACAGACAGCTCTGTAGAAATTGGTTGCAGCCATACAGAAGGGGGTGCCACAGCCTTTGTCTGGAATAGATGTCTGTTCTTTCCTTCTTTTTCCTCTTCAGTTCCCAGTCTGGCCCAAAGCCCTTGGATCTCTTAGTGGTCTCCCCTTCAGTAATAACCAGCTTTGAACTAGGCCAGCGTTATCTAAGTGTGTGCGTTCTAAGCCATGGAAAAGTGACAAACGTCTAGAGCAGAGTTTCACCACTGGGCAACTTTCAGCTGCCTGGACTTCAACTCCCAGAATTTCTTAGCCAGCATGTTGGCTGGGGGATTCAAAGGGGTGAAGTCCACCCCTTTGAAAGTCGCCCTGCTCTAGGTCATGCCAGCCTTCCAGTCTCTGCAGCTTCTACCCGCATGAGCCATTGGCAAGGGATGCTGGGATTTGTAGTTCAGCACAAGAACCCCCAGGGTCCCCCCCCACTGTACAGCTGTCTTAACTTTCTCCTGTTGGTGAACAAGTCCCCACGGAGACTCATGCCAATCCACAGACGGATTGGCCCAGCGTAGGATGAAGCCTTTGCACCTCTTGTAGAAGAAAAGGCCCAGGGACCCACCGCTGTGTGTGTTTGTGTGTTTCTTTCTGGAGCCAAGGATGGTGGAGATGGCGGCCTTCTTCAAGGTTGGGGAGGGGGGCCCTGTTGGCAGGGATCCCTCCACCCATGAATTGGACATTGTGAGAGAACTCCCCCCCCCCCAATCTCATCCATGCCGTTCTGGGGAGGTTGCAGGCTGTTCTGGAATGAAGCTATTCCTGTAAGCAAACCATTGGAAGGAGTTGATGGAACTGCTGTTTCTCACCCCTGTTCATTCACACCCCCTCCCCTCTCTTCTCCACAGGCCTGCACGGGGGCTTCCCGGACAGGACAGGCCCCCTCCTGCAAGGATGGAGGGCTGGGAATCTGGGAAGCTCCAGTCACGGGATGCTATGGTGAAGGTTTGAGGGTCCAAGCGCTGTAGGATCTTCCTATCTACTTGCCTGCCTGCATTCAGACACCAAAAGGCTGGTCAACTGTGGCTCTTGGGTGTTTTATTCATTTCCCCCCCCACCCGCATAAAATAAATAAGAACGGACAATCTGTTGCTCTTTCGTCTTTTGCAGCTTGCAAGCCCATAAAAAATTAGGCTCTACCTCTATTATTATTGTTGTTGTTGATGATGATATTGTTCATCGACAATTAAATTCACACATTGGTGGAAAAAAAAACCTAATAATTCAAGTCTTCACCCAAGATCTCAGAATGATTAAGGTAACATCTGAAAACATAAGCCGTTCCTAGCAGGCTATTTCTTTGTCTGTGTGTGTGTGTGTGTGTGAAATTAGGACGTTCAGGTCAGATAAACCCAAACTTTCCAAATATTGAGGGAGTCCTTTAAATTATTGCTGACAGGATCTAACCACAATCGGTGTGTTGTGTTATTATGATGGTTGGTTGCACAGTCAGCCAGATCTTTAGACTGGATCTGGCATTTTTGTCTGCCTATGAGCCCTGCCCAAGGGCCCGGGAAAGGCGGATGTAGGTGTCTGATTGTGTTAAAGCTATCATCAATGGGTGTGTGACATTGTCCTTATCACGTGTGGGCACTCTAATGTAGATTCACAGTCTAAGGCTGGTAGAAACTTAATGATTCAAGCCGTAACCCAGGGCCTAAGAATGGTTATTATTTTTGTTTTTATTGGAAATTCATTCCTTTAAAGAGGCCCTTTCCATCACAGACCATCCTTCTCCTTCCTCACCACCCTGGGAGGCTCCAGGCCACCCTTGCATTGGCTGACCAACCGGCATCTCAGTTATCATGATCAGTCATTTGTCCAGTGGCTGAAAGTCATGGCAAACTGCAGCCTCCTCCCCCCACCACCCCCAAGGAAACCGAAGGAAGCTCTTCTCTTAAATCTGAGGAACCGCCACAAGATGCAGCCACTTTAAGCTGAATGCAAAATTGTTTTCTTGATTATTATTTTTTGTTTAGCATCTGCCTGTCTGTCTGTCTCTCTGTGCCAACATTGGGGGGGGGGTGTTTCCATTCTCCCATCCCTCTATGGATTTAAATCTTTTCTTGCCTTTGATCCAGAACGATCTCCAAGGTTGATGGAGACCAGAGGTCCCTTGATCAAAAGACCCCTTGATCCTCGGGGAGGGGGAGGCATGGCTCCTCTGCCCCCACTCCCTTCCCCGGCCTGAGACTTGCCCACTGTAATCTCCTCGGGGCAGGAATTTTCCTTCTTCTGTTGATCCAAGCAGGGAGCCCATTTTTCCTTCGTCCCCCTCCCAACATCCCTGTGAGGTAGGCTTGATCGAAAGAGAGGACGACTCCACCAGCCTAAGATTAAAAGAATAAGCAGGTATGGAAGTAAAGGGCTGGCCTTCCTCTCTACTCAAAAGTAAACCCCCCGTTCTTTCTTGATTTTGCAGAGGGGGGCGGGGGGGGGAGAGCGCCTCAGTCCCGCTCGTCCTCGCTGCGGCGGTGAGCGCCGGATCCCTGCCCGGAACCCCCCCCACCCCGGCCCGGAGCTCTTTCCGCGCAAAAAAGGCCTTGTCTCAACTCCCCCTCCCGCAAGGCTTTCATTAGAGAAGGACCTTTCATTAGAGAAGGACCTGCCCCCCCCCCCCAACACACACACAGCGCTCCAGCAACGGGCTGGGTTCTCCCAGGTCCTACAAGAGTTGCCCCCCCCCAGCCAACCTCTGTTTATCCAGGACGTGGGGAAATCCCCCCCTAAAGGGTCTCCCGCTCGCAGGCTCGGGATGGGGCAGCCGAGACGGAGGGTGGGTGTGTAGGGTGGGGGGCAGACCCAGCGCCCCCCCCCCTCTCTCTTCTCCGGCCCGCTTTGACTTTTCTTTGTCCGGCGCCTTGTTTCAGCCCGGGAGGAGAGACCGAGGTTATTGTTTTGGGGAGGGAGGGGTGGGTTTGGGGTGCAGGAGAATTTCAGGGGGGGCCGTCCAGCTTTGCAGGGAAGGAGCCCCAAATCCTGCCAAAGATAAAGCTCTTCGGAATGAATATTATGTATATATATATATATATATATATATATATATATATATATATATATATATATATGGATGGAGGGGAGCGCTTGGCGTCCCAAATGCGCGCCTTGTACGTCTTATTATCAAGTTAATTAAAGCTAGCATCTGACAATGTCACTCGGCTATAGAAAAAGAGATTTAAATGCGACGTCTCCCAGGACTGCATGTCAAGGGCTGCTATTCTTTTTTCCTCCCTCCCTCCGTCCTCCCCCCCCCCACTGCAACCCCCCCCCCCCGTCTCACGGCGCTGCTCCTCCAATCCAGCTTTACTAGAACAACCACGGAAATCGGTTGTCTCGAAAGGCGCTGCTTCTATTGGCATGGAAGCAATTACGAAAAATTTTGATGTTGGAAGAAAAGAAAGAAAAAAAAATCACATTAAAAAAAATTAAGGGAGAAAAGAATAAAACCATTTCGCTCATTTGCGCGCGCCTGGCTTTTTTTTTTCCTTTCCTTTCCTTTTTCTGTTTGAAGATAGAGTAGCGGTATGAAAAGATATCAAGAAAGAGTGGGATCAAAGGGTGCCCCCCCTCCCTTCTCTCCCCCTCTCTCTCCCCCCAGAAAGATTCTTCTCAAGCATTTTAAGAGATTATTATTATTATCATCGCCATTGCTGTTTGAACTTCAACAAGGAGCTGGGGAAGACAAGACAAGAAAAGAAAAGAGATTCATGTGTGGTTTTGTGTGTGTGTGTGTGAGAGAGGGGGGATTGTGTGTATGAGAGTTTGTGTGTGTGTGTGTGTGTGAGAGAGAGAGAGAAAGTGGGCAGTGTGTGTATGAGTTTGTGTGTGTGTGTGTGTGAGAGAGAGAGAGAGAGGGAGAAAGCGGGGAGTGTGTGTGTATGTATATATGTATATGTATATCTATGTATATCTATATTATCTATATCTATATAATTGCAAAGTCGCTTTTGAAATGTGTCCATTGAAATGCGCGGAGCTGGTTGCGACGTGGACTTGCTCTCGAGGTCAAGTGACGGACGGATTGTATGCTTCTCCATAATAATATTAATTAAACAATTTGCATGCTAATAAGGTAACAATTATCAGGGCTTCTGTTGAAAGATTCAGGTTATTACAACACGCCAGCCTGGGGCCAAAGGTCAGAGAGTGAGAGGCGAGAGAAATTTCAACTCAAATTAACATTCTGTCAGCTCCAGAAAATGGGATAAATAAAGTCGAATTAATTCATTATAATAAAAGAGAGGCAGAAGCGAGCGGGAGGGAGGGGGAGAGAGGGGAGGGGAAAAATCCATCCCCCCCTTTTATTCGTGGGCCGGATTGATTACCGCTTTGTATTCAAGCCCACGTTCCTTTGCCATTCCTGGCCTGAAATCCGACAGAAAACGAGGGTTTTATTGCTACAGGCGAAAACTTGCTTCAGTGGCTACAGTTTACATTTAGTATTTATAGAGAAAGAAATTAAATTATGTTGAAAAGGGGAACCCTTGGCCTCTCACCCCGGAATTAGTAACCACCTATCTTTTCCTTCCCCTGCCTTGAGGTGGGCGAGGGGCGGGGCTGCGGGAAAGCGCCGGTGCCTAAACTGCTATTTTTTATTTATTTTATTTTTTATTTTATTTAATTTTACTTTATTTTATTTTTTTTAAACTAAACTTTCAATTAGGGCCAAAAAGGAAGGGGGAAAAAATCTTCGGCTCCTCGCAGAAAATTCAATCGCACAGGGAAGCCAAAAATAATTCGGATTAGGCTCTTCGTTCCTCTCTTTATTCCGAATTGACATCTGCGGGTCTCACCCTGAACGCGCTATCCACGGGAATTCCTGATTTGGGGGGGGGGGGGAAGAGGTCCTGTAAAAATATGTTTCCGGAGAGGCGCCTCGGATCGCCTCTGAAAACTTCGAAGATACCCAACTTTCTACTTTGAAAAGAGACGGGAAGTTTAGAAAATAAAAGAGGAGACAGATGACCCCGTTCTTCAGATTTTGCTCTTCTTGCTATTTTAAAAGAAAACGCCACCTACAAAGCAGAAATATTCTCGTTATTATTAACCTGAAAAAAAAAGGCCCAGGCAAATTAGGAGTTTGGGATTATATTTGGAGAAGAGACGCGCGCTTTTAGGCTCAGTTTGCACTTATTTCTAGCCTCTGGCTTTAGGAAAAGCGCAAGGTTTTGGACACGGCCGCTTCCTCGAAAAGAGGAAGGCAGATCCTAAGCTTAGCCGGACAAGGTGCGGCCCATGCGGCGGGCTTCACCTCGAGAAAGACACCCAGAAAACAGGAGGACGAAACAGCTGCGCTCCGGGGTTGGAGAGAGTGGGGGCCCCCGCGCGCGCAGTTTATTGGGGAAGGGGAAGCGAGCCCCGTTCCCCCTCTTTGCAGGGGAATTTTGCTGTGAGGAGCCTCGCTTTTATAATAATAATAATAATAATAATAATAATAATAATAATAATAATAATAATAATAATAATAATAATAATAATAATAATAATAATAATAATAATAATAATAATAAAAGCCGGGGGTGAAGCGGCTCTTTTGCGCCCGGCAGACTGGAGAGTAAGTCGCGCTGACCTCGCAGGGCGCCTGCGGGAGAGGAAGGGACCAGCTGCGGGCTGCGCCTGGCCCAATCCTTTGCCCTGCCCTCTCCAGAACAGCCTTGCAGGGCTGCCGGCCAGACGGCCGTCTCAAAGGGCAGGACCCCTCGGCTTGCAGGGGTGGTCTCTGGAGGTGGTGGTGGGGGGAGAGAGGCCTCGTCTGCTGGCATTCCTCTGGCGAGCAACCGGCGTCCCCGGGGTGGGAGCAAGGACGGCCAAACTTTTACGCACGGAGTTACCTGGATCAGCAGCCGGACAGCACTCATCCTGATCGGTGCAGGGAGATTTGGGGAGAGGGGGGACCCCGAAGAAGCCGCACGTCCTGGAATCTAGGCCGAATCTCCCCCGGCAAAAGCAGCGCCTTCGGAGTCGCTCCGAATAGGCTTTGGGTTCGCTTCCCAGGCGGATCACCAGCGGCACCCGAACCAGAGAGAGACGCGCCCAAAGGACGGGGTCCCCGTAAACTTTCCCCACGACCCCCAAGCCTTGGGCTTGTAAGACAGCGCTTCCACACCAGGAAGGGGCCCGCTGGCAGACTGGTGCCGCCAGTGCTCTACACTGGCCACCGTCTGGTTTGTCGGAGCGGGGTCAGGTTTCCGAAGGACTGGTTCCCCCCCCACAAGGAAGCCCCCCCCGCTCTGCCTTAGCCCCCGTCTCCTCTGACTCCGGCCGCGAGCCCCTTCTCCGGCAGGGCCTGGGATCCAAGGCACCTAAAAAGATTTTTCCTTGCGGGATCTTGCTTTCGGCCCGGGGAACGTAGGTCGGCCTGATTTTTGGCCAGATCTTTCTCTGGTTAAAATGTGCGTGTGGGGGGAGGGGGCCGTTTTAGAGGGGGTTTGCGCGGGTTTGAATGCGGAATTGCGCCTTTGGCTCTGCCGAAGATCTTCTGTGTACATCTCTCTAACTATATTTGTGCATCTCTCTCTCTGTTTCTCTCTCTCTCTCTCTCTTTCTCCCCCCCCTACCCCCCCTCCCTCACACACACAAAGTATGAGGCATGCTCTTTTGCCAAATCGCCCGTTAGTTTTTTAATTAGGCACCCTCTGGCCCATTCATAATTTAGTACGTGTGTGATTTTATTTTCTCCAGGGATGCGTGGGGGAGAAACCTTTAATTATTATTTTGATTGATACGACCCGATGGCGCTGATATATATATATATATATATATATATATATATATATATATATATATATATATATATATATAGAGAGAGAGAGAGAGAGAGAGAGAGAGAGAGAGAGAGAGAGAGAGAGAGAGAGAGAGAGAGAGAGGCACCCTCCCCTCCAATCCACTCTCACTCCTTCTGTTGCTCCAACTCTCCGGCATTATTATTTTTTTTAGCTTTTCCAATTCGCGCTCCTTCCTCTTCCTCCTCCTCGTTCGAGAGAGAGAGAAGAGAGGGGTGGGGGGAAGAGAGAGAGAGAGAGAGAAGCCTGAGAGGAGATGAAAAGGCTTGTAGTTTTAAATTCATCGTGACAGGCCTGGAAAGAAAGGATGATGAATCTCCTATTATTGGATCAGTCTATTTGCCGCTCAATGTCTCTCTGTAATTGGAGCAACAGCACTTTAAAAGGTTCAGAGGGGAGCGAGGAAGAAGACGGCGCGGGGGAGGAGAGAGGAAGGGGGGGGCAGGAGGAGGAGGAGAGCGGCCCTCCTTCCGCCACGCAGGGAAATCTATTAGTGATTTTGCGGGGGGGGGGAGAGGCGGAGGCCGCCAGGAACGCGGGATGCTGCGGCGGGTTGGCGAGGTTTCCCTTCTCCGCCTCTGAAGTTCTTCCCGGATCCTCTCTGGGCGCCCCCCCACCCCACCCCGCACCCCCGCTTTTCTCCTCGACTTGGCCCGGGCTGTCCTCTGCGCCCTCCCCCCCTCCCTCCCTCCCTCGGGGGCCGGAGTTCTTATCAAAGAGAGAGACCCCCCCTCCCCTCCCCTCCCCTCCCCGGCTTCTCCTTGTCTTGTTGTGACAGTTGTGATATTGTTTATTGAGGGTGGATGTCAGGTATAATTAGCAATCGATATGGAAAACGGTCGCCTCCCCCACCCCCCCCCACCGCCCCCCCACCCCCGTTCCCCGCCCGCCCGGCTCGCCTCTGACGTCAGCCCCGCTGCCTGCTTCTTATTGGTCCCAAATTCCCCGGGCCGGAGCCTAATGATGGGGAGGCCTGCCGGTGCTAAAGTTAAAACGCCCGGGCGGCCCGGCTTGCGCCACCGCCTCGCCGCCGCCACCCCCGCGCTCCTCCGGCGGCGGTGGCGGCAGCAGCTGCCGCGCTGAGCGCCCGCCGGCCCGGCTCCAGCATGGACAGCCGCCTCCTCGAGCACCCCCATGCCCAGTTCGGCGGCATGGTGGGCTTCCCCTACCCCATCGGACCCCCCCACGTCTACGAGCTGGCCGGACACCAGCTCCAGGCCGCCGCCGCCGCCGCCGCCGCCGCCTCGGTGCCCTTCTCCATCGACGGATTACTCAACGGCTCCTGCGCCGCCGCCGCCGCCGCCGCCGCCGCCGCCGCCTCGGGGGTCAACCCCAACCCGCTGCTCCCCTCCGGCTGCGGCGTCAACGGGGATGCGCAGCCCTTCAAGCTGGCCGGTAAGGGGGCCGCCGAGCCCACGCCCCGCTTTCGCCTCCCGCCCGCCCTCCCAAGCCAGCGGCCTAGGGCCAAGCCGGGAACCTCCAAGCGGGGGGGGGGGGGGGTTGGGTGGGTGGGTGGGAGGGAGGGTGGGTGTGGGGGGGACAGGCTCTGCAGCCTGGGGAGGAGGAGGAGGAGGAGGAAATGATGGGGGGGAGTTGACAGCCAGTAGCTGCATTTGAGGAGGGGGCCGGTGGCTATAGTCCACTAAGTGGGGGTTTCAGTCCTCAGCTTGTCTGAAGGGAAGCTGGGGAGGGGGCTTCGAGAGCAGCCTTTGTTGGCCAGGCAGTGCAGCCCGGACTTTCTCTCCCCCCCCCCCACTCCAACGCCCGCCCGGCTTCTTCGCTCGCCCTGAGAAACAGTGAAAGTTGGGCACGGGAGGGAAAGGGGTCCTTGGGGAGGGGTCGCGGTCGGGTGGGGGGTGGGGAAAGAATAAGATCCTACCCAATTGGTCCAGGCAAGAGTGCTCCTGCCAGGGTCCCAGGGAATCTTTCCCGCTGGTAGATCACCTTCTCTGAGTATCTTTGAAGGGGGGGGGCGTCTGTAACGGCAGGAGATGCGTTTAGGGAGCCTTGCTAACACAATAACGACTTCAAAGGTGGGAAGGGGTTTGTCTGGAGGCCCGCGACGCAGGTGGAAAGAACAGAGGCAGGGATTTTGGTTTCCACGCGACCCCTCAACTGAGTGCTGGGATCCTGGGGGTGGGGGGCTCCCCTGTCTAAACAGACCACTGGGGGTGGGGTGGAATAGCGAGCGACCAGGCCTTTAGAGGTAGGTCAGCTTTGTGGAGACCCCGAAAGCCTCTGCGAGAAAAGGTTTTCCAGAGGAAATATTGTATTATTTAAGATTTAATCTTTAATTTGATTCACAGTGTAGGGCTAGTAAAAACTTAACAGTTCAAGTCCTAACCGAGAACCTAAGAACTGTTAAGGTAACATCTGAGTATTAGGCAGTTCCGAGTAAGGTGTTTTTTGCTTATTATTATTATTATTATTATTATTATTATTATTATTATTATTATTATTATTATTATTATTATTATTATTATTAATTTTGCACAGTCAGCCAGATGTTCAGGCTGGGTTTGGCATTTTTGTTTACCTATCGAGTCCTTACCAAGGACCTGGGATAGGCAGATCTGGGTGTTGGATGGTGTTACAGATCTGGCATATTTGTCCACTTATAATTATTATTACTATTCTCTGACAAACGTGCTTCACGGTGGAGCTATCTGAAGTTTTAGCCAAAGGCTCAGGAATCTCAAATCTGGAGTCTACTGGCTTCCCCTCTTCCCCCCCCACCCCCAACCCTGCGCAGAAAATACTCTTTTCATCCCCCACCAGATCTCCGCGAAGTCCACCGTTAACTTTGATTTAGGCAAAGGCCCTTTCTTGAACTTTACCTGGGGAAAGAAAGGGGGGGGAGGGCGAGGCGACGAGGCGCGTGGCAATTTAAACACGCGTCCACGGCCCTCTCCCCAATAACTGAGCTTTTCAAGAGGGTGCCAACTCTAAAGGAGAGAAAATCGCCAGAGCGAAACCCCCTTTTGGAAGTCGGGCGAGCGGGCAGCGTCTCTGCCTTTCTACCCCCCCCCCAACCCCATTATTCCAATTCTTTTTTGAGTGTGGAGGGGGAGATAATCTATTGCAAGCAGCCGCTTTTGTTTCCAAAGAGGGCGTTTTTAGGAACGAGGGATGTGTGTGTGTGTGTGTGTGTGTGTGAAGTGTTTATACGTGGGGCAGATGGATTCACATTGGCTTTTAAGAAACCTTCTGGTTCCCCCCACCCCTGACCGGATGTTTTGAAAATTATTCCGGCGTGGAAACGCTTCTAAGGAGATTCCTCCGTGGGGTAAAAGGGCTGGAGGGGGCCTCTCTCTCTGTGTGTGTGTGTGGGGGGGGTGTCAGCTTCGTTTCCTTTAGCTCCCTTTCCGCTTTCCCTCCCCCAGACTCGGTGGATCCGGACAAGGAAAGTCCGGGGTGCAAGAGACGAAGGACCCGGACGAATTTTACGGGCTGGCAGCTGGAGGAACTGGAGAAAGCCTTCAACGAAAGCCATTACCCCGATGTCTTCATGCGGGAAGCCCTGGCCTTGCGCCTGGACCTGGTGGAGTCGCGAGTGCAGGTAAGCCGGGGCGCCGCTTGCCCCTTCCTCGCCGCCCAGGGCTGGGGGAAGCCTCGTCCGCCACGTCACCCGGGCCTAACCGGGCCTTACCGGGCCTTCTCCTCCGTCTCCGCCAGCAGCGCCGCCAGTCCGCCTTTGACTCCGCGCGGTCAGGTCCGCGCCCAGGCGGAGAAGCTGGGCTGGCTCCGAATCCCCTTCTCAAGGCCTCGGGACTGCATCCGTCCCCGTCTCTTCCTTGGGAGAAGGCGGAGGGGGGCAAATTCTGCAATTCTTGGGATTAATTTCCCTCTTATTTCGGCCCCCTCTCGAAAGAAAGAGAAAGAAAGAAAGAAAGAAAGAAAGAAAGAAAGAAAGAAAGAAAGAAAGAAAGAAAGCCGTTATTTTCATCAAACGAAGCGGCTTTAAATCTCTGTAAAAAGTCAGGACAAGATAAACGTAGCGTTTTGCATTTGGGGGACTGGGGGTGGGACGGGTGGGATTGGGGGCTGTAAGAATGGACTGATAAATCCTGGAACACTTTTACATCCACGCTGTTGTTGGGTTCCCTCCTTCACCCCCCCCCACCCCCGTCGCTTCGTTCCATCCCTCAGCCCTTTCTCCTTACTCATCTCCCCCCCACACACACACACACCCCGCAAACGCGTCTCCGTCTGCTCTGCGCTGCTTTTAATACTCCACCCCACTCGAGCTTCAAAGGGGCCAATTAATTGGGTTCAAGAACCCAAGGTTTGAATTTGGAAGGCTGGCGGAGGGAGGGGGGTGGGTGGGATCTCTCAACTTTGCAAAGCCCCTCCAGGATCTCCCACCCAAAAGCCAGAACCAAAGGCCGCTGGAATTAAATTCCAAGCTTAAAATCAGAAGAATACCTCTATTATCGGCATCATCGCCCTGCAGTGCATCTCAGGCGCCCCTTTGGAATATGCGTAAAATAACATTTAAAAAGGAAATAAAACATTTCCCCAAGCTCTGCCTTTCCCCCCTCGTAAGGTTCCGATTAATCTAAGCAGGCCTTGTCTAAAAAGTGTATTTACAAAATACTTCTGCCTTCTCCGCCTGCCTCCTTTTGACCTCTTCTATACGGAAATCCTTTTATCCAATCTGTTCAAGGGTTTCGGCTGAAGTCAAGATCCTTCTTGCCCTCCCCTCTAATACGATAATTGGTAATTCTGGCTGGCAAGGGCTGGAGGAAGCGAACACCCAGGCAGTTAATAAAAAACAAAGCAAAACAGGGATTGCCAGCAGCTCCCAGCCCAGCGGATTTTACCCTGGGAACGACTAAAAATCAGAATCGGAAATAAAATTGGCTATCCAAGAGACCCTCCCCGCTCGCCCGTTTTCTTTAAAACAAACCTGGAAAACAATTTTTTTAAAAAAACACCCAACAAGGGTCATAATTCTCCCGGCGTTTAAATCGCCTGTTTGGTTCGGAAAACTGATTATTTAAATGAACGATTGTTAGATTGTTGTTGTTTTTCCCCCCCAACATGATTATTTAATTTTTTTTTAAAGTTTCCTCTGCTGAGGTTTGCAATGGGAATGAGCGATGGAAAGACAGGTTAGGAAGTTGTTCTTATTGTTGTTACATTTCAGAAAAAAATATGTGATTTAAAAAACCACAACCAAGCACTGAAATCTTTCAAAGGAGACTATTCGGTTGAATGTCAAAATCATAGAAGCTCAAACTCGCCTCTCTTCTGAGATCCCTTTCTCTCTCCAATTTCTTCTCAGAGATGGCTGGTCTCCCCCTCCCCGTCCCCCTCCCCTCCCAGCCCCCCAGGCTTAAAAATCGTGTCGCCTCCGCTTTTTCTCTCCCATCTCCTTAAGGTTTAAAATTAGGATTAAAATAGTGAAGAGAATGTCTAAATATGGCCAGTTCCTCCAGGGGACATTGGCTTTTGGTTGTTCGGGGGAGGCGGGGTGTCAAGCCTTGATCTCCGACGGGGGTCAGAGTTTGTATTTCGCCAATTTCCCTCCCTCCCCCCCCCCCCAACAAACCCTAGCCAGGAGGCGACAGCAGCGGCGGCCTTGGTGCTGCTAGGAAAGCGCCGGTGGGCTGTTTCTCCGCCATCGCCTGCCGCAAAACGCAGCCAGGTTTGTTTCCACCGAGGAGACCTATTTTCTCCCAAGGTTTTCCTCCTCCACGCCTTCCTCAATTTGTTAGGAGCCCTCAAACTCTCGGTCCTTTGTGGCGACCTCCCCCCCCCATCCCCGCTATCCGCTCCGCAGAGGAGAACGTGGTCGCGGGTGGATTTTTATTAGTACAAAGTTTTCCACTCTGCTGTCTTCTCCTTCCACAATTTCTGCCTCCCCCGTGATCTTTCTTTAAAAAACAAACAAACAAACAAAAAAACCCCACAAAGATATAAACACCCCCGCCTCCCCCAGCTGTTGTAGAAACAGAGAATGCCTAGGATCGCTCATCCGGTCCAAATGTATAGGAGAATCTATAGCACGATCAGGCCCGAATCCTCCTTTGGAGAAGGCAAAGGATGCTAACGAAAGATGAGGCCTGGGCTGTTTGCCAAGCAGCCGGGGGAGGGGGGCAGGTGCGTGGAGAAGCAGAAAAGCGCCCCCCGCAATTTCCCTTTCCGCGTGGATGGGGAAGAACGAACCAGGCAAGGGGGCAGGAAAAGTCTCTGATGTTTTGCTCCGACCTCCAGACTTTCTTTTGTTTGCGCGGGGGGGGGGGGGAAGCCTTCCAACGCCCTGCACTTTTCAACTCCTAGCCTTCCCTCCTCAGCTTTCCGCGAACTTTTCTGGCCTGTGGGGTAGAAGCCCCCGGTCTCTAAAAAAAAAAAAAAAGCCAAGCCCACCCCACCCTCGCTTCCTTCCAAAATATCAGTGGTAAGGCTGCGCGCAGACCGCCACCTTTACCAAGGACTAATTCCGTGTCTTTTTTATTGGTTCGCCTGCTTCCCCACAACCGCCAAGCCCCAGATGCGGAGGGCGCGACCCGGGTTTCTCTCCACCCCCCATCCCGGGCTCCAGGTGTGTGTGGGGCGGGGGTCGAGGGAGCCCGGCTGTTAACAGCTTCTCCTACTCCGGTGTGCAGGTCTGGTTCCAAAACCGTCGGGCCAAGTGGCGGAAGAAAGAGAACACGAAAAAGGGTCCCGGCCGGCCGGCCCACAACTCGCACCCCACCACCTGCAGCGGGGAGCCCATGGATCCCGAGGAGATCGCGCGCAAGGAGCTGGAGAAGATGGAGAAGAAGAAGCGCAAGCACGAGAAGAAGCTGCTGAAAGGCCAGGCGCGCGGCCTCCACTCGCCCAGCGGCCTCTCGGTCAACAGCAGCACGCAGAGCTCCGACAGCGACGGCGGGGGAGGCGGCGGCGGCGGCGGCGGCGGAGGGGGCGGCCTCTCCCCGGACCCGCCCGACGGCTGCAAGACGCCCTCCAGCAGCGGCCACCCCCACGCTCCCTTGACCGGCGGTTGCGACCCGGCCGCCGCCGCCTCGGCTTTCTACCCGGGTCGCTGCGCCGCCAAGGACCAGCCGGGGGGCCCGTCAGGATCGGAGTGCGCGCCCCCCCCTGCGCTGCCCGGCGGCTACCCCAAGCTCAGCCCCTTCAGCGTGGAGAGCCTCTTGTCGGACTCCCCGCCGCGGCGGAAAGCGGCGCTGGACTTCTCGCCGGCCCTGGCCCCCTGCGCCCCCGCGGCGCGCCCCCTGATCGGCAAGGGCCACTTTCTGCTCTACCCCATCACGCAGCCGCTGGGCTTCATCGTGCCCCAGGCCGCCCTGAAGAGCAACCCGGCCCAGGAGGCGCCCCAGCGAGGCTCCCCGCTCCCTGCCGCCAACCCCAGCCCGGACCCCGCGCCCCCCAAGAGCAGCAGCACGGCCGCCATCTCCACGCCGGGGGGCGGCGGCGGCGCCTCCCTGCTCAGGAAGGGTCTGGCCTCGCCGCTGGCCGCCCCCTGCTCCTCGGCCGCCTCCCCCGCGCCCTACGGCGGCGGCGGCGACTCGGCTTCCCAGGGAGACGGGAGCAGCGGCCCGGCGGCGCCCCCCAAGTCGCCCCCGAAGGAGGCCGCCCACGCCAAAGGCAATCCGGATTGCCGCACGACGGAGAGAGACTGTGCCGCGGAGACCAACAGTTTAGACTGTGAGGAGGTGGATATGGACTAGAAGAAGGGGCGGCGGGGCGGGGGGGGGGCGAGGGCAGATCAGCATCTTTATCTGCTAGATTCCTTGCGGGTTGGGAGGGGGGGGTAAATGGATCAGTCGAAACTTCTCACATTCCCAAAGTTTTTCCTCTAGATTCTGCCCGTCCCTCGGTTGGCCAACTCTATTTTTCCATTATTCTTCTCGCCTCTCTTCCCCCCCCACCACCAAAAAAAAAAACAACTTTCCCAGGTTCTAATTTTGCGCTCTTGAAATCAGGTGACCATTTTTTTTAAAAGGGAGAGGGGAGATTTTCCAAATTTCATTTTATTCTCTTTGGTTTCCTTTCCAAAAGAAGCTCCGAGTGTTTTGGACTTGGGGGCTTTGTATTGTTGGTTCCCCCCCCCCGCCCGCCCGCCCGCCCCCGAAGCTGGACTTGACCTGAATGCAAACTCTTTCAAAACAAAAAAAAAAATCCCCTCAACCAACCAGACACAACAGCGACTCCTCAAACCTTGTAAATTGCAAAAAAAAAAAATGTTTAAAGATATTTATATATGTAAAAAAAGAGAAAAAAAAATAACAACACTTTTTTTTGATAAATAAAACTCTGTTTAAAAATCAGACCTGGCATTTTCTTCGTCTTGGCTTAAAATAAACATAACCAAACAAAAAGCCCTTTTAAAAAACGACAGTAACCTCCGGGTTAAAACGGAGAGGAAGAAGGGGAATTTCGGACTGGATTTGAAAGCTCGTAGCTTTTTTTAAAAAAAAAGGAGCGAAGGGTTTGTTTAAACAAATAAATAAATAAAAACCATTTTTAACCACCCTTTACGCTTGTTCCGAGCTATGCCCTCCGTGGGTTCATTGCTTAACAAATGTATTTCGCGACGCCCCCCCCCTTCCGTGTTTTTTTTGCCAGCCTCGCCGTCACTCCCCCTAACCTCCTTTCTCACCCCCCTCCTCCTCCCCTCCCTCCCCCCCCCCACACGAGGTTAGCAGCTTCAGGCTGTAAGGACTCGGCCAGCTCCTGGTGCGTTTTGATATGAAAGTAATTATTTTCCCGTTGGCGGCTGCGGGGATTCGCTTTTCTCGCCCAAAGGGTTATTATACATTACCGATTTCTAGTGATATGAAATCACATAAACTTCCTACAATAATAGAATTAGCATGAAAGGCTGGGGTGTCAAATTGAAATTGGAAAATAATAGCCTTGGCAGCTGGGGGAGGCGGGCGCGCATATTGGAGCGGAGATGGGAAGACGTGGGCCGGAATTTTCATGAGGGGCTGGCTTGGGCCCCCCTCCCGGGCCGAGCTCCCCTCTTTTCTTCCCTCTCCCTCCCCCTTTGTCAGTCCTCTTGTAGCTGGCTATATTAAGATAGATGTCCAATGATATGTTTCATTGTTCTGTCGCTTATATTGATGTCGTGGCGTTATCAGCCTATTGATCATATGTCGCGCGTAATAGGACAGGCGCCGCAAATGTTCGCCCCCTTTTCTCTCTCTCTCTCTCCATACAAAAGGCGAACGCATTTGTTCTAATAGGGTTGGGGGTCCTTGGGGAACCTTTGGGGGTGGGAAGACAGCTGCACCAAAGATATATTAGCAAACTTGGCTGGGTCTAAAAATAATAATAATAACAATAATAAGAGAGAGAGAGAGAAACCTGCCACCGCAGCCTTCAACCCAACAATCCTTTTAAAATCTATCTATCTCGCCCGCCCCACCCGTCTCTTGAAATTTGCAGGGCGCTTAAAACCCCAACCAATTCCCCTGAAATTGTCTTGCCAATTATTAAAACCATTAATTCTGGTGAGTCTGTGCGCAGTGGAATTATGTTTACAGCCTCGTTAAATATCTCTGATCCCTCCTGGTCATCAGGCCTTTATTTGCAAATAAATTGAAAATAATCAGAAGGACGGGAGCGGATTTCTCTTTCTTTCTCTCTCTCTCTCTCTCTCTTCACCCCCCCCCCACCCGCGCCCCGTTTTTCTCTCCTCTCTGTCGAAGCAAATGAATTTCTAAGCCCGAGTCCCTTTAATAATATTTACATAATTTTCGCTCAGTGACTCTGATATTTGCTCTCTAGGAGACCGGGCTTATGGGGGTGGCGGGTGGGGGACAGTGAATAATTAGATCAAAAGCAAGAAAGTTGGAGGGAATGAGAGAGCTAAGGAGGGAGGGAGAAATCCGGGCGAAATGAAAAAAAAACCCACAAAAAACCCTTCTTTTGCTTAAAGGGAAATGCCGAGAGGGAAGAGGTGGTAACCTGGGAAGGTCAACTTCTGGATAAGGTTGCGGACCGTTAAAAAAAAAGGAGGTAAAAATGGAGTTACTTAAGACTCACCCGAGGTCAACCCCCCCACCCCCGAATCGCAATATGATAAATTCTTCATTTATTTCCTTTTTCACTTACCCCGCGGTAGAGAACGAATCCCGCGCTCTAAGCGCGGTGAAAACAAGGGGGGGGGGGGGAAATCCCCCACCCACCCACTTAGTCCCCCCCCCAAAAAAAACAGTTTGGAAATTCTTCGCCCTCCTTCTTCGCCCCACCAATCTGGATATGGCAGGACGCGACCCCCGGTGTCCCCCACCCCACAGCACAATCTGCCGCCTGTCAAATCAGATTCTCCTACCGACCCCCGCCGACCCCTCCTCCTCCGCGCCGCGCCCCCCCCTCCCCAGTCGTCCAACTGTATTTAAAATGTCATTTAACTTGAGAAAGTGTAGCAGAAAATTGCGCATAAAAATGTTGGTTATTTTATCTAAGGTGAACCATTTGTCTCGCCGCGATAAATCGGCTTCTTCCTTCAATTTGCGGGCTGTTCATTTGGGTGGTGGGAGCCACGGCCAGGCAGGCAAGCAGGCAGGCCGGCCGGCTTGGGGAGGGGGTGTGTGCTGGGGGGGGGCAGAAAAAAAAGAGAGGTGGGGGTGGAACTCATGTATAATGGATCTGCGTTTGAATGTTGGAGTATCGCAGCTCGCACATTCGTGTCCTTAAGGTGAAATTACTGATTTACTTAAGCAGTTTAGAGGGGGCGTTTTTCCCCCTCCCTCCCTGCCTCCCTTCTCCTCCCCCTCGGAAAAAAAACCCCCCGAAGCAGGAGCCTGTGTGATTCTAGACAAACTATCAATCGATCTGGTCCGAGGCAGCCTCTAGGAGATGCGTCCGCCATGAATCATACTTTATGAATTCAATTTCTACCAGGAGAAATTTTCAATTTGAACGCCGGATCATTATGGGGGAGTGTAAATTGTTTTTGCTCTATTATGCATCGGACGCTATCATTTTTCTTTCTAATTACGGAGGTGTCAGGTCGGCCTGTCATGCAGGGGCTGATTTTCAATTTAACTGATCATCATACATTCATTTTCCCATTTGATAAATCTGCTATCTAGACGCCGCTCCATGCCTGGAATATTAAGAGAAGGCTGCCGAAAGCCCCTGTAATGGGGGATGTGTATGCGGCAATAAGCGCGGATCAGTCAGCTAATTTAGCACCTCCTGATTTCCCGTCTCCATCTCTCATTTCCAATTCTCCAAGGAGAGAGAGGGGGGGGAGGAAGAAGGGGGCGGGAGGGGGGGCGGCGGAGGAAGGGACGCCAAGCCGAAGGCAGTCCAGGCCGCCCGTGCTCCTTTCTCCAGCAAAGCAGAGAAGGGGAAGGGGGGGGGGCGGGGGGGGGAGGAGGAGGGGGGGAGCTGCCAGGGCTTGGGGAGAAAAAGGGGGAACCCCCCCTTCTTCCTAAAAAGGCTTGTTTTCTATTACACAACTTCCAAATTAGGATATCAAGCTTAATTAATGCTAATTGAGTTCTTCAATACGTGTTATTTTTATTTAATAGAAACAAATTTGCACAATTAATTATCGACGTAATTTTCAAGAGCCTCGTTTGCCAGGCGAAAGCTCTTCACGAATAAACTACCCAAAGCAAATTAATGACTTTGGAAATTTGGTGCTTGGGTCGAGATGGGATCTCTCTCTCTCTCTCTCTCTCTCTCTCTCTCTCCCCCCACCCTTCTTCTCCTACCCCTCTTTCCCGGGTAGGGAGGAAGGGTTGCAGACGATCCGAGGGGTCGTGGCTGTCTTTGTTGCTATGGGGTGAGTTGTGAGTTCGGGCACAAGTTGAAAGGCGTGCGTGTGTGTGTGCGCGTTTGGCCTCTGGTTTCGTTTTTGAGTTTTAAGCATTTTTGATTCTTCCAAGGGAGCCCCAAGCGGCGGGCAGCTTTGTTAGCTGAAACTGACGCGCTGGCCTTGACAAGGCTTCTGGAATTGACCAGCAATCTTGGGGCGTTTGGAAATATGGTGGCTTTCACTTGTAACTCTGGGAAAACACCTTGGGAGGGGGCGGCGAGAAACAGTCTGGTGCTACTGAATGGCATCGGCCGAGCCCCCACCCCCACCCCCCCACCCCGCAGTGGGGAGATTTCTCTGTTCCTCACCCTGGCCCGGAGGGCCCCTATAGTCTCCCGATCCGGTTCTGTCCTTTTTCTAGGAAGGGGAAGGTTGAGCCGGAGCGCCCCATGGGTCGTGTGCGATGTCCTTCGGGGCGGGGGGGGGGTGCTGGGGGCGGCGGGGGGGGGAGAAGGCAGGGAAACAGGAGTGGGCCGAGAGAAGTGATGGGGCGGTTTCTTTGCTGATTTATTTTTAACCCGAGGTTCTACAAGGCACTGACAGTTGGGATAAATTAGCCGGGCTTCGCAGCCTCCTAATGAGAAGGTATTATTTCAGCACCTCGGAAGGAGCGTGAAAAATGAGAGAGACACCATCCAGAGGTGTCGGATCGATTCACGATCAGGGTGTAAATTATATACAACTAAATATCTAACCGCTGATACAGGGCTCCTTAGCTCAGAAATGCAACATTAAACAAAGATTATAAACCAGCGCTGGGCAGGCGAATAAATGGAGCCAGGCGGCTGGAGCTTTTCCTTTCATTCCCGCCCTTTCTCCTTCCTTCTCTTCCTTCCTGGAAGAGAGGAAGAGAAAAAGAGGACAAATGGGGGGAAAGGAAGTTAGGAAGGGAAGAAAGGAGGTTTTGTCGCCCTCCCTCCCTCCCTCCCTTCCTTCCCTCCCTTTCTCTTTCTTTCTTTCTTTCTTTCTTTCTTTCTTTCTTTCTTTCTTTCTTTCTTTCTTTCTTTCTTTCTTCCTTCATTTATACCTCCTTTCTTTCTTTCTTTCTTTCTTTCTTTCTTTCTTTCTTTATCCCTTCTTTCTTTCTTTCTTTCTTTCTTTCTTTCTTTCTTTCTTTCTTTCTTCCTTCCTTCCTTTTTCTTTTGGATTTCCATAACTTTTTCTCCATAGGAAGGACACGGGGGATCTCTCTTGTAGAAATGGCTTTCCCAATATTTCAAAGAAAAGAAAGTGGAAAGCGGGATTTCTCGGTAGAAAGAGTCACCGCGGCGCTGTGGAGGCCCTTCTCAGTTGGCCCCCACCCTGAAATATCCATTTAGGATGAGAGAGCTGTCGGTAATTATATAATTTAAAATCCATTTAACACTGGCTAGCACCACAGTAAATATATGCATATTGCTAATAAGATTTACACAATTACGCCGGTCAAACACGGGAAATGTTTACCGCTTTTCACAATAATAAATAATAAAAGGAGAGAGAGAGAGAGAGAGAGAGAGAGAGAGAGAGAGAGAGAGAGAGAGAGAGAGAGAGAGAGAGAGAGAGAGAGAGAGAGAGAGAGAGAAACTTTCTGGAACTTGCCATTCTTTCCTCTAAAAACACACCCTTCGTGAAGAGTGTGTGTGTGTGTGTGTGTGTGTGTATGTATTTGGATTTCCCAGACTTTTTGGTAGACTAAGGAAGCGGCTAGAAAATGCGGCAGCTCATTTGCCCCTCTCCAAAATAAAACCGAATATTTACAGAATAGGATTTTTGCAGTTCATAAAATGCAAGCCTCAGTTAATCCTCGGGAGGGCGGCTATGTGGTTAGGTAAGAGATGGTTACCCAAAAAAAAAGGGGGGGAGAGAAAGAATGCCAGAACTCCAGAGGGCGGCCTGCGCCCCCCCTTTTATTTTTAGGATCAAGCTTGAAATATTAAGAACCGGAAATGTTTATTAAGTATACCGCAGCCCCCGCAGGTTTCTCCCCCCCCCCCTCCGCCTGCCCGCAGCTGCCTCCCGGACCAGAGGGCGAAGCGAGCAGGCCGCGGTAGGTCTTCGCCTCTGGGTGTCGAAGAATAAGGGGGGGTGGATTTGAGGAGGGGGGGCTCCCGAATTTTTGCATCTGGCAGCTCGAGGTTGTTTTCTAGAAAGAGGAATTTACCAATCAGCTTAACAGTCAAGCGCGGTTCAGTGAAACCACCCCTTTGCCACCTTCGGCTCCGAATTTCTGGGCTGGGGGCTTGAGTTGGGGCTGGGGGCTTATTATGGGATAGGGAGCGAGTCTTCCGCTTCCCGGCTCTCTTTCCGGCCTGGCGCGTCCTGAACAGGGAGCCTGAGGTCAGGCAGGTGGGGAGGAACAAGGAAGGCCGCGTTGGGCTCGGAGGCGGCGACCCCCTCCAGAAAGGGCCCTGGCGAATCTCCTTGGCCCTCCCTGCCAGAGAAAGCGGGCCCTTTAGGCCCGGGCACAGCCTCACCTTGCCCGTCAAGGAAATGGGCGGAGAAGCGTCTTTCAGCAAGGGAGCCATCCCTTTTCACCTCCTACCGGTATTCGTTGCCTGGGAGCCTGTCGGGAGGGGGGGGGGATTGCGGGGGAAGGATTTTTCGGGGGGGGGCAATGGCATGGGCTGTTTGGAAAAGCCAAGGTGGACTTTGGAGAGGGCCAGTCAAGAAACCCGGAATGGATGACAAGAGGAAGGAAGGAAGGAAGGAAGGAAGGAAGGAAGGAAGGAAGGAAGGAAGGAAGGAGAGAGTGAGTGAGGAAGGGGCTCTGGATTTGGCCTAGGGGACGTTTAGGAAGAGGAGCAGCCCACCCTTCCCCCCCCCCCCCCCGCAGGTCACTCCCAGAGGCTCCGCACATCCACCCGCGTGTGTCTGGCTGTTCCTGGGAAGGTTAGGATGGCGCTGCTGCTCGGCTGCTGGCTTCTGATCCTTCCTCTCTCCAAGAACGTGGGAAGGAAGGAAAGGAAGGAGGATTTCCGGACCCGGCAAACGTCCCCTGGCTTCCAATAGACGGCTGCCCCGCCGAGCTCGCCCCGTTCCCAGCTTTAGACCCTCAGCCGCTTTTCCGTCCAAGGCAGCCCCGCTGGATCCCGCTTCCTTGGAAGTCTGGGGAAGACAGGTGGAGGGAGGGAAAAGACCCCCCCCCCGTCCCTCGCTGGCCCCCTTCCGCGGCTTTAGCTGCTTGAGGAGGATAATTCAAAATATCGCTTCTCTCCTCCTGGTGGCTAATCCGGTTCCTTTTCGCCGCCTTGAAGATGACATGTCTGGACAGGCGGCCCTTTTACGCTCACCTGCTGTTCCCTTTTAAATTGGGGGGGGGGGAGGGAGGGAGGAGGAGAACGCGCCAACCTGCCTGGAAATAAATATTGAAACAAAAGATGTCCGACCCTCTTTTCGCAAATAAATCGAATAAATACATAAAGTTCTTGTCTTAAATTTCCCCGGCTTTCTGGTTCTCGGCTGTAAGCTCGCCCGATTGGAATGTCTTTGCTTCTTCCTTTTAGATCACAAACTTTTCCTTTTTAAATTTTTTTTTCCGAATTAGGGCCTCTGATCAAGCCCAATCTCTCCAAAAGAAGGGGAAATAATAGGGAAAGCGGCAGGGAAGGAAGGAAGGAAGGAAGGAAGGAAGGAAGGAAGGAAGGAAGGAAGGAAGGAAGGAGACAGACAGACAGACACGATAGATGGGTAGATATAGGAGAAATAGAGGAAGGGATGATGGAGGGAAGGAAGGAAGGAAGGAAGGAAGGAAGGAAGGAAGGAAGGAGACAGACAGACACGATAGATGGGTAGATATAGGAGAAATAGAGGAAGGGATGATGGAGGGAAGGAAGGAAGGAAGGAAGGAAGGAAGGAAGGAAGGAAGGAAGGAAGGAAGGAAGGAGGGAAGGAGACAGACAGACACGATAGATGGGTAGATATAGGAGAAATAGAGGAAGGGATGATGGAGGGAAGGAAGGAAGGAAGGAAGGAAGGAAGGAAGGAAGGAAGGAAGGAAGGAAGGAAGGAGGGAAGGAGACAGACAGACACGATAGATGGGTAGATATAGGAGAAATAGAGGAAGGGATGATGGAGGGAAGGAAGGAAGGAAGGAAAGAAGGAAGGAAGGAGGGAGGCAGGCAACTGCATTTGGATTAAAGAACTAAACTAAACAGAGGCCTCCACGACACACATTTATTACCCGCCTCGGAATAATTGAAATTTCCTCTTGGACCAAGCCCGTATCCGTTTAAATAATTCTATGGGTGTCTTGTCGCGATAAAAGATTATCTGGAATTCTATTAAAAAAGCGCAGGAGCGCCGGACTTCAAAATCCGATTTGGCGACTTTTCAATAACTATCCGCCATCTAATCTTTTCAACAACCTCCCGCCGTTCACGCTTTATCTGAAAGTTTGCAGCGTTTCAGGAGACGCCCCCTCCCCTCCGTCTCCCTCCCCCACTTATCCCAGCCTCTTTAAACACAAACGCACACAAATTTGGGGGGGGGGTGGGTGGGTGGGTGGGGGGCGGAACGGCTGTCGGTTGCCATTCGCCCCGAGATTAAGGGGGTGTTAATAGCGGGCGCGCCTGGTTTGCTTGCGTCCATCTGGGCGCGCTTCAGTCTTACCGACAAAGGACACCCCGCTTTATTCCGTGTTTTTTTTAAAGGAAAAGGAAAAAAGGGCTCCACTTCAGGGAAAAAAAAAACAGGCTACGATTATCCCCTCCTTCTCCCCCCTCCCCCCCTTTTTTCCCCTTTTTGGAGTTCAAATCTCACCTGCAGGTTATTTGAACAAATGATTGTTGCCTGTTTATGGCGTAATTACATCAACCCACATTTGGAATGCAAAGCCAAATATTAATTAAAGGCTCAGCTTACTCCTCGCTCGCTTCGACAGGGGTTCTGTATCCATAACCACGAATTAATGCCAGATTTCTCTTTAATCCCCCCCCCCACTTATTACATTTTTTTCCCTGTTAATTTTGGACTGTTTAATATCATTGCACAGCCTAATTTCCTTTGTTTATGCGTAAAGTATCATTTTTAATTGTCAGTAGATAGTCTCTCCTGCACGCAAAAACCCTTCAAATGCCCAGAACGGCACTAATTGCTGTTAATTTTCTTCATTAATTTCATTTACTCTTCAACCTCTTAACTATTTTTTTTTAAAAAAAAGGAATCCTTTTTTTTCCCCAGCAAAGGAAGAAACAGGCCGAGGTAAACAAGAAAGAATTCTTCCTTGCAGCTTCTCTAGGGATGAATGCAACCTCCCCCTTTTTAATTAAACCCAAGGCAGCCCTCTGCCAGCCCTAAATTAATCCCGGTCCACCCTATTAAAATAAAACCTCCATGTCTAACCGCAGTCTACCACAGAATCTCTGTTTATCAATAAAATCGGGGATGGTTTATATTAATCCTATGTTATGCAGGATCATCTCTCTCCCCCCCCCCCAAATTGTTCTAGTCTGTGGAAATTCATGTGGCGCACAGAAGGTGTGTGACTAAGACATATTTTACTTAATCATTATTTACTGATCAAGCAACAACTGGCTGCATTTATGCAACCTACCAAGCTATAAATCATAGTTTTTTTCCAGCCAGAAGGGATAAGCGTAGAGGCCAGATCCAGACACTTTTGGATCTGGGCCAACAGATCTGTTTTTCTTAACCCTAAACATTTTGTTTTCTAGCAACCGGTGGGTAACCATGATTAAATTACAGCATGTCATTCCTTTCTGCCAAAGACTGCTCATATCAAAGACCACTGCATCCTGTGATTCCTTCCTCTGTCCTATTACAGACAGTCCTCAAATTATGGCCACAATTATGGCTGAGGAATTCTGGGAGTTGAAGTCCACAAGTCATAAAAGGGCCAACTTTGAAGACCCCCTGGTCTAAACTGACTTGAGGGCACTCACTCACTCTCCTTTGAGATGTCCGTAATACTGGAGAGATAGAAGGAAAGTGAGGAAGACAAGCAGCGGCAAGGTGGATGGGCTTGAGGACACCAGCCATGCAGGCACCATTAGAAGATCTGAGAGGCCTGGTTGGGGACAGGTTGTCCTGGAGAAACTCTTACTTATCTGGTTGCTACAAGTCAACACCAATATGATGTCCCAGAATCTGTCAAGGTTACTAAGTGTGACCTCTTGTGTTGATTGTGAAGCCAGAAGCTCCTATGTTTTGGGGGTGAGTCTGGAAAGTCATATGTGTTTGTGATCTCAGTCCAGGGTGTTGCCACTCATGTACTTGGGAGGGGGCCCATCAATAGCTATGACCCCTGATATCTAAGAAGACTCTTCCCATCCATAAAGACAATAGATCTCGGGATACAGGGAAGCTCCTTGTGAAGGCCTTCAAGACTGGCCACTTAAAATTGACCTTCTTCTAGTAATAAGAGGGATTGGCCATTGCTTTATCCATGGATGCTTTTTCAACTTCTCAGTCTTGACCAGGCCTCTTAGAATTTTTCAGCCAGCATGGGATTCTGGGAGTTGAAGTCCACAGGTTTTAAAATTGCCAAGATTGGATACTCATGGTCTAGGCCAGGGGTTTTTCAAACTTGGCCCTTCTATGGCTTGTGGACTTCAACTCCCAGAATTCCTCAGCCAGGCATGCGTGATAAGATGATAAGTCACTTCTTCCAGTGCCATTGCAACTTTGAATGGTCGCTAACGAATTGTTGTAAGTCGGGGACTGACTGACTGCGTGCGTGGTGTGTGTGTGTGTGTGTGTGTGTCTACACACAGAGAGACACACACAGGCCACCTTTTCCCACACTTAGAGATGGCAGCTGAGTTTACTTAGGCCAGGGGTAGGCAACCTTGGCTCTTTTATGACTCGTGGACTTCAACTCCCAGAATTCCTGAGCCAGCATGGCTCAGCTTGGAAACCTCTCCATTTCTCCTCAGCATGGCTGGCTCAGGAATTCTGGGAGTTGAAGTCCCAAAGTCATGAACGGGCTATAATTCCCCATGCTGGCTCAGGAATTCTGGGAGTTGAAGTCCCAAAGTCATGAACGGGCTATAATTCCCCATGCTGGCTCAGGAATTCTGGGAGTTGAAGTCCACGAATCATAAAAGAGCCAAGGTTGCCTACCCCTGCCTTAGGCAAACACAGGGAAGGGAAGGCTGCCAGGGAATTTCTGGGAAAGTCAGGGCTCCAAGCATCCTTCTGCATTCTGTGGTCCTCCTTCAGGTCCTCCCCTTTTCCTCTCTTCCTCCTCCTCCTCCTCCTCCTCCTCCTCCTCCTCCTCCTCCTCCTCTCTCTCTCTCTCTCCTTCTCCTTTCCCTTTCTGACCTCCCCTCCCCTCCCTTCCTCCGTCTCTGCTCCTGCCTCCAGTTCCCGCCAGCCACTCCAGTTCTCACTACTCCAATATGGCTGGGCAGCCCCCTTCCCTTCTCCCTCTCATTATCACCTTTTGAAAAGTGTTTCATTAAGAAACACCGCTTTTGATTAATTATCGACAGAATGCTGACCAGAAAAAAAAAGAGACAGAAATGAAATTAGTCTCTGACCCCGTCTGCATAACACTGAAAATTCATCACCTACCCTTTTAATATTGAAAAGCAGTTTCAAATTCTAATAGAAAAAAAATAGTGTCTTTCCCCCCCCACCAATGCCACCCCCATCACCTAAAGCCCCCCAGTCCCAACCATCCCTGGTCTTTATTAATGCCCCCAGGCGCGTGCCGATATTGCTTTCAATCTGGCACTTTCTGTTCATTTCAAATTTATTATATGGAACGCACTTCATTTTCAAATATTTTTCACTGTTTCTTTTTAATTTTGTTCATTGTTAAGCACAGATGAGGAAGGCCTTTTAAAATATTTAAGTTATTGGGCGGGGAGGGGGGAGAGAATTCTGACATGCAGATGGAACATAATGCCCACTGCCCCTCTAATAAATTCAAGTAGAAACAATTGTAATGGTCATATTCTTAACTGTCCCCTTCAGACATAAAGACAATATTGGGAATGTTAGAAGCACATTATTTAAAATAGGATGAGCTTCTTGAACTGGAAAGAAAGAAAGAAAGAAAGAAAGAAAGAAAGAAAGAAAGAAAGAAAGAAAGAAAGAAAGAAAGAAAGATGGAGGAAAGGAGAGAGGGAGGTAAGAAAGAAAAATAAGAGAGAGAGATGGAAGAAGAAAGGAAGAAAGAAGAAAAATAAGAAAGAAAAGAAAGAGAGAAGGAAAGAAAGAGAAGGAAGAAAAGACAAGAAAGGAAATAGAGAGAGAAAGAGAGAAGAGAGAAAGAAAGAGAGAAAGAAAAAGAAAGAAAGAAAAAGAACTCTCAAGACTGTCACTCTTATATCATAGTTGGAGTCAAGAGGGAACCCATCTTTTTGAACAAGCTGGCCTGGCCTGATGGGACGGGTTGGATTTTATAAATGGATCTTAACTTTTAATCTGTATTAATTTATTACGGGCATTGTTTAATTACTTTTTAATAATTTTTAATTTTTGTATCTTGTTTTTATGTATTGCCCTGTTCACCGCCCTGAGTCCTTCGGGAGAAGGGCGGTATACAAATTAAATTAATAATAATAATAATAATAATAATAATAATAATAATAATAATAATAATAATAATAATAACAACAACAACAACAACTATCTCTAGAGTCTCTAGAGCATTGATGATGTTACCTAGTTGGGTCATGAAACATCTGCATGAGAACAAGAAGCTCAGAGAGCACCATTTCAACCCTGATCTACAAATATTCTCCTTTATTGGACTATGTCTGACACTGAAGATTAGTGTCTGCCCAGGGATGAATTTATTGAGCAGCTCCTTCTTAAAAAATGTGCTCTTCTTCAGGAGGTATTATGGAGATGGACTTTTGGCCAGTTCCACCCACAAAGTGCAGAACTTTCCTCAATTTGCTGATCACAATGGTGGCCACGACACCTAATGGTGTGGCTGAAATCCCCTCTTCCTTAACGTGTGTGGTACCTCGGGACGCCTATAAAAAGGACACGATCACAACAGCGGTGGTCACCATCTTGACTTTTTTGCCCCCTCCCCCGCCTCCTTGTGTGCACTCTGCAGTCCTCTAACACCGCTTGTCTTAAGATCCCATTCCTGGCAGTCAAAAGTCAAGACAAACACATTTAACTTCTTTTTAAAAGAATATTTATCATATTTCAGAACCTCCCACCTTTCTCGCAGGAATTGCTAACCATTTGCTGCTCTGTCCTTGACCATTGGCTGCGGCAGATTTTGTTAAATGGTTGAGCCAGCCAGCCAGCCCTGTTTCCTGAGCACATGGAAACAGCTGTTGAAAAGCCCAAGAAGCCGAATATTTATTTCCTTGATTCTACTTGTAATCAGCCCAATAATGACAACTCTCCGGTTGATGTTTTAAACATTAACATCTTAACGTTTAATACTTTTAATGTTTAATAGCCCCCCAAACAACAGAATAATAGATTATATTAGTGAACAGCACAAGGAAGCATCTGCATTTAATGCAGGCAGACTTTCCCAAACCTGGGGTGCTTCAGAGCCCCAATGCTCAGCCAACCTGGCCCTTGACTCCTCCATCCTTTGGGAATCCTGGAGCCTGCAGCCAGAACCCACCTCAGAGGGTTGTTGTGGGGGGAAATAGGAGAAGGGAGATACGTTGGATCTGTTTCTCTCTGTGAATGAGTTATCAAGTAATCAAGGTGGAAAACACATAAGTAAATAAAAAACGGTCCCTCCTGCTCTGCCGGATGCTATGAAATCGAATTTACGCTCTCGAACTCTTCTAGACCCCAAATCTGGCGCCTCAATTCGCCCAGACACAGGTTGTCTGTCTCCCTTCTTCCTCTCACCAGCCTGCCTCGACCTTATCTCCCCTCGATTGGTCCTCCACGGATACATTTTATAAATTCCTTGGGGGGGGGAGGGAGGGAGGGAGAGAGACCGTGGGGCAGGAAGGACCCCACTTTTCTAAGTTGCGCTCACGCCGCCCCGCTCGCCGCGTCCGCGCTCTAAGCCAGCGTTTTCCAACCTTAGGAACTTGAAGATGCGTGGACTTCAACTCCCAGAGTTCCCCAGCCAGCATAGCTGGCTGGGGAATTCTGGGAGTTGAAGTCCACGCATCTTCAAGTTCCTAAGGTTGGGAAATGCTGCTCTAAGCAACCGAAACGATTCCAGAAGACCGAAGCGTCCTCCAGGACCCAAATAATCCGAAGGTCTGGATAGGTCACGTGACCTTCGCGGAGAGTCTCTCTCTCTCTCTC
>NC_139526.1:18220051-18286448 GCF_947247035.1 Vipera ursinii | reverse complement strand
AGGCAGGCAACTGCATTTGGATTAAAGAACTAAACTAAACAGAGGCCTCCACGACACACATTTATTACCCGCCTCGGAATAATTGAAATTTCCTCTTGGACCAAGCCCGTATCCGTTTAAATAATTCTATGGGTGTCTTGTCGCGATAAAAGATTATCTGGAATTCTATTAAAAAGCGCAGGAGCGCCCGATTTCAAAATCCGATTTGGCGACTTTTCAATAACTATCCGCCATCTAATCTTTTCAACAACCTCCCGCCGTTCACGCTTTATCTGAAAGTTTGCAGCGTTTCAGGAGACGCCCCCTCCCCTCCGTCTCCCTCCCCCACTTATCCCAGCCTCTTTAAACACAAACGCACACAAATTTGGGGGGGGGGGTGGGTGGGTGGGGGGGCGGAACGGCTGTCGGTTGCCATTCGCCCCGAGATTAAGGGGGTGTTAATAGCGGGCGCGCCTGGTTTGCTTGCGTCCATCTGGGCGCGCTTCAGTCTTACCGACAAAGGACACCCCGCTTTATTCCGTGTTTTTTTTAAAGGAAAAGGAAAAAAAGGGCTCCACTTCAGGGAAAAAAAAAACAGGCTACGATTATCCCCTCCTTCTCCCCCCTCCCCCCCTTTTTTTCCCTTTTTGGAGTTCAAATCTCACCTGCAGGTTATTTGAACAAATGATTGTTGCCTGTTTATGGCGTAATTACATCAACCCACATTTGGAATGCAAAGCCAAATATTAATTAAAGGCTCAGCTTACTCCTCGCTCGCTTCGACAGGGGTTCTGTATCCATAACCACGAATTAATGCCAGATTTCTCTTTAATCCCCCCCCCCCCACTTATTACATTTTTTTCCCTGTTAATTTTGGACTGTTTAATATCATTGCACAGCCTAATTTCCTTTGTTTATGCGTAAAGTATCATTTTTAATTGTCAGTAGATAGTCTCTCCTGCACGCAAAAACCCTTCAAATGCCCAGAACGGCACTAATTGCTGTTAATTTTCTTCATTAATTTCATTTACTCTTCAACCTCTTAACTATTTTTTTTTAAAAAAAGGAATCCTTTTTTTTCCCCAGCAAAGGAAGAAACAGGCCGAGGTAAACAAGAAAGAATTCTTCCTTGCAGCTTCTCTAGGGATGAATGCAACCTCCCCCTTTTTAATTAAACCCAAGGCAGCCCTCTGCCAGCCCTAAATTAATCCCGGTCCACCCTATTAAAATAAAACCTCCATGTCTAACCGCAGTCTACCACAGAATCTCTGTTTATCAATAAAATCGGGGATGGTTTATATTAATCCTATGTTATGCAGGATCATCTCTCTCCCCCCCCCCCAAATTGTTCTAGTCTGTGGAAATTCATGTGGCGCACAGAAGGTGTGTGACTAAGACATATTTTACTTAATCATTATTTACTGATCAAGCAACAACTGGCTGCATTTATGCAACCTACCAAGCTATAAATCATAGTTTTTTTCCAGCCAGAAGGGATAAGCGTAGAGGCCAGATCCAGACACTTTTGGATCTGGGCCAACAGATCTGTTTTTCTTAACCCTAAACATTTTGTTTTCTAGCAACCGGTGGGTAACCATGATTAAATTACAGCATGTCATTCCTTTCTGCCAAGACTGCTCATATCAAAGACCACTGCATCCTGTGATTCCTTCCTCTGTCCTATTACAGACAGTCCTCAAATTATGGCCACAATTATGGCTGAGGAATTCTGGGAGTTGAAGTCCACAAGTCATAAAAGGGCCAACTTTGAAGACCCCCTGGTCTAAACTGACTTGAGGGCACTCACTCACTCTCCTTTGAGATGTCCGTAATACTGGAGAGATAGAAGGAAAGTGAGGAAGACAAGCAGCGGCAAGGTGGATGGGCTTGAGGACACCAGCCATGCAGGCACCATTAGAAGATCTGAGAGGCCTGGTTGGGACAGGTTGTCCTGGAGAAACTCTTACTTATCTGGTTGCTACAAGTCAACACCAATATGATGTCCCAGAATCTGTCAAGGTTACTAAGTGTGACCTCTTGTGTTGATTGTGAAGCCAGAAGCTCCTATGTTTTGGGGGTGAGTCTGGAAAGTCATATGTGTTTGTGATCTCAGTCCAGGGTGTTGCCACTCATGTACTTGGGAGGGGGCCCATCAATAGCTATGACCCCTGATATCTAAGAAGACTCTTCCCATCCATAAAGACAATAGATCTCGGGATACAGGGAAGCTCCTTGTGAAGGCCTTCAAGACTGGCCACTTAAAATTGACCTTCTTCTAGTAATAAGAGGGATTGGCCATTGCTTTATCCATGGATGCTTTTTCAACTTCTCAGTCTTGACCAGGCCTCTTAGAATTTTTCAGCCAGCATGGGATTCTGGGAGTTGAAGTCCACAGTTTTAAAATTGCCAAGATTGGATACTCATGGTCTAGGCCAGGGGTTTTTCAAACTTGGCCCTTCTATGGCTTGTGGACTTCAACTCCAGAATTCCTCAGCCAGGCACGCGTGATAAGATGATAAGTCACTTCTTCCAGTGCCATTGCAACTTTGAATGGTCGCTAAACGAATTGTTGTAAGTCGGGGACTGACTGACTGCGTGCGTGGTGTGTGTGTGTGTGTGTGTGTCTACACACAGAGAGACACACACAGGCCACCTTTTCCCACACTTAGAGATGGCAGCTGAGTTTACCTTAGGCCAGGGGTAGGCAACCTTGGCTCTTTTATGACTCGTGGACTTCAACTCCCAGAATTCCTGAGCCAGCATGGCTCAGCTTGGAAACCTCTCCATTTCTCCTCAGCATGGCTGGCTCAGGAATTCTGGGAGTTGAAGTCCCAAAGTCATGAACGGGCTATAATTCCCCATGCTGGCTCAGGAATTCTGGGAGTTGAAGTCCCAAAGTCATGAACGGGCTATAATTCCCCATGCTGGCTCAGGAATTCTGGGAGTTGAAGTCCACGAATCATAAAAGAGCCAAGGTTGCCTACCCCTGCCTTAGGCAAACACAGGGAAGGGAAGGCCTGCCAGGGAATTTCTGGGAAAGTCAGGGCTCCAAGCATCCTTCTGCATTCTGTGGTCCTCCTTCAGGTCCTCCCCTTTTCCTCTCTTCCTCCTCCTCCTCCTCCTCCTCCTCCTCCTCCTCCTCCTCCTCCTCCTCCTCCTCCTCCTCTCTCTCTCTCTCTCCTTCTCCTTTCCCTTTCTGACCTCCCCTCCCCTCCCTTCCTCCGTCTCTGCTCCTGCCTCCAGTTCCCCGCCAGCCACTCCAGTTCTCACTACTCCCAATATGGCTGGGCAGCCCCCTTCCCTTCTCCCTCTCATTATCACCTTTTGAAAAGTGTTTCATTAAGAAACACCGCTTTTGATTAATTATCGACAGAATGCTGACCAGAAAAAAAAAGAGACAGAAATGAAATTAGTCTCTGACCCCGTCTGCATAACACTGAAAATTCATCACCTACCCTTTTAATATTGAAAAGCAGTTTCAAATTCTAATAGAAAAAAAATAGTGTCTTTCCCCCCACCACCACCACCAATGCCACCCCCATCACCTAAAGCCCCCCAGTCCCAACCATCCCTGGTCTTTATTAATGCCCCCAGGCGCGTGCCGATATTGCTTTCAATCTGGCACTTTCTGTTCATTTCAAATTTATTATATGGAACGCACTTCATTTTCAAATATTTTTCACTGTTTCTTTTTAATTTTGTTCATTGTTAAGCACAGATGAGGAAGGCCTTTTAAAATATTTAAGTTATTGGGCGGGGAGGGGGGAGAGAATTCTGACATGCAGATGGAACATAATGCCCACTGCCCCTCTAATAAATTCAAGTAGAAACAATTGTAATGGTCATATTCTTAACTGTCCCCTTCAGACATAAAGACAATATTGGGAATGTTAGAAGCACATTATTTAAAATAGGATGAGCTTCTTGAACTGGAAAGAAAGAAAGAAAGAAAGAAAGAAAGAAAGAAAGAAAGAAAGAAAGAAAGAAAGAAAGAAAGATGGAGGAAAGGAGAGAGGGAGGTAAGAAAGAAAAATAAGAGAGAGAGAGATGGAAGAAGAAAGGAAGAAAGGAAGAAAAATAAGAAAGAAAAGAAAGAGAGAAGGAAAGAAAGAGAAGGAAGAAAAGACAAGAAAGGAAATAGAGAGAGAAAGAGAGAAAGAGAGAAAGAGAGAAAGAAAGAGAGAAAGAAAAAGAAAGAAAGAAAAAGAACTCTCAAGACTGTCACTCTTATATCATAGTTGGGAGTCAAGAGGGAACCCATCTTTTTGAACAAGCTGGCCTGGCCTGATGGGACGGGGTTGGATTTTATAAATGGATCTTAACTTTTAATCTGTATTAATTTATTACGGGCATTGTTTAATTACTTTTTAATAATTTTTAATTTTTGTATCTTGTTTTTATGTATTGCCCTGTTCACCGCCCTGAGTCCTTCGGGAGAAGGGCGGTATACAAATTAAAATAATAATAATAATAATAATAATAATAATAATAATAATAATAATAATAATAATAATAATAATAATAATAATAACAACAACAACTATCTCTAGAGTCTCTAGAGCATTGATGATGTTACCTAGTTGGGTCATGAAACATCTGCAAGAGAACAAGAAGCTCAGAGAGCACCATTTCAACCCTGATCTACAAATATTCTCCTTTATTGGACTATGTCTGACACTGAAGATTAGTGTCTGCCCAGGGATGAATTTATTGAGCAGCTCCTTCTTAAAAAATGTGCTCTTCTTCAGGAGGTATTATGGAGATGGACTTTTGGCCAGTTCCACCCACAAAGTGCAGAACTTTCCTCAATTTGCTGATCACAATGGTGGCCACGACACCTAATGGTGTGGCTGAAATCCCCTCTTCCTTAACATGTGTTGTACCTCGGGACGCCTATAAAAAGGACACGATCACAACAGCGGTGGTCACCATCTTGACTTTTTTGCCCCCTCCCCCGCCTCCTTGTGTGCACTCTGCAGTCCTCTAACACCGCTTGTCTTAAGATCCCATTCCTGGCAGTCAAAAGTCAAGACAAACACATTTAACTTCTTTTTAAAAGAATATTTATCATATTTCAGAACCTCCCACCTTTCTCGCAGGAATTGCTAACCATTTGCTGCTCTGTCCTTGACCATTGGCTGCGGCAGATTTTGTTAAATGGTTGAGCCAGCCAGCCAGCCCTGTTTCCTGAGCACATGGAAACAGCTGTTGAAAAGCCCAAGAAGCCGAATATTTATTTCCTTGATTCTACTTGTAATCAGCCCAATAATGACAACTCTCCGGTTGATGTTTTAAACATTAACATCTTAACGTTTAATACTTTTAATGTTTAATAGCCCCCCAAACAACAGAATAATAGATTATATTAGTGAACAGCACAAGGAAGCATCTGCATTTAATGCAGGCAGACTTTCCCAAACCTGGGGTGCTTCAGAGCCCCAATGCTCAGCCAACCTGGCCCTTGACTCCTCCATCCTTTGGGAATCCTGGAGCCTGCAGCCAGAACCCACCTCAGAGGGTTGTTGTGGGGGGAAATAGGAGAAGGGAGATACGTTGGATCTGTTTCTCTCTGTGAATGAGTTATCAAGTAATCAAGGTGGAAAACACATAAGTAAATAAAAACGGTCCCTCCTGCTCTGCCGGATGCTATGAAATCGAATTTACGCTCTCGAACTCTTCTAGGACCCCAAATCTGGCGCCTCAATTCGCCCAGACACAGGTTGTCTGTCTCCCTTCTTCCTCTCACCAGCCTGCCTCGACCTTATCTCCCCTCGATTGGTCCTCCACGGATACATTTTATAAATTCCTTGGGGGGGGGAGGGAGGGAGGGAGAGAGACCGTGGGGCAGGAAGGACCCCACTTTTCTAAGTTGCGCTCACGCCGCCCCGCTCGCCGCGTCCGCGCTCTAAGCCAGCGTTTTCCAACCTTAGGAACTTGAAGATGCGTGACTTCAACTCCCAGAGTTCCCCAGCCAGCATAGCTGGCTGGGGAATTCTGGGAGTTGAAGTCCACGCATCTTCAAGTTCCTAAGGTTGGGAAATGCTGCTCTAAGCAACCGAAACGATTCCAGAAGACCGAAGCGTCCTCCAGGACCCAAATAATCCGAAGGTCTGGATAGGTCACGTGACCTTCGCGGAGAGTCTCTCTCTCTCTCTCAATCTCTCTCTCTCTCTCAATCTCTCTCTCTCTCTCTCTCAATCTCTCTCTCTCTCTCTCTCTCTCTCTCAATCTCTCTCTCTCTCTCTCTCTCTCTCTCTCAATCTCTCTCTCTCTCTCTCTCTCTCTCTCTCTCTCCCCCCCCCCCAGGAAAGGCCCTTGCCGTGGACCTGATGCCTCCTTCCTCCCGCGACATCAAAGGCATCGGTGCCTTTGATTTACTGCCCCAAACCCTTCCCCCCCCCAGACCCATTCCTGGAGCAGATAACCGGCCTTGGATATTTCAGCGGAGTGGTGGCCAGCTCGAAGTGGTGGCCGTACCCTCTGCCTCGCCAAGCGCAGCCGCTGCCAACCTGGCGCCTCCCACCCGCGCCCCTCGCCCGCCTCCCTGTCTTCTCCCTTTCCCAAGGAATCCGAGGTGCCCCGCGATTAATGACACGTGAAGTGTGAAGACTTCCTGAGCTGCTGAGGCGGCTCTTAATGATGTTCCCAGATGTAGCGGGCCGAGCCGAGGGGCGACGGCGCTGTGAACCCCGGCACGGTCAGGGTGCGGGCGGAGACAGAGGAACCTCGCCAAGCCGTGCGTAATTACGCATTTGGAGAGCGCTTTCGGCCGGGGAACACAGCGCTTCCTTGTCGTCTCCCCTCCCTCCCCCAACCCCATTCTCGAGTTTTATTTTTCCTCGCCCGGGTGACATTGCAGAGATAGACCCTAGGATGGGGATGGGGGTGGGGAAGGGGGTGAAGGGAGTCCGATCACTTGTTTAGAAAACGTAAACTGCCGGCAGCTCCCAGCTATTCCGGCAAATTCAATTTTCGCTGAATTCTAAAGCTGCTTTCGCGATTCTTTGCCAGGGTGCTGCGCGCTGCCAAGACCGCTGGAAGGCAACCTTCCCTCCGAAGCTTCGCCGGTGCTCCCCCTCCCTTAAATCTTTTGCCTCTAGCGGCTTGGACTTTCGGGGTGGGGGGGAAACGAGGGGGATTTCACGGCTGGCTGCGCCAAGGCTGCGTCCCATCTATTGTGGGGTTTGGGTTTCGGATAATTTCGCTCTTCTTGGCTGATCTGGGGGAGGGGTCGGGGTCGGCGGTGCACGGGACTTTCGGGAAAAACTCAGATCAACTAGCTGTGAAATTATAAGGAAGGAAAGGAGAGATTTTTCTGTTGAGAGAGAGAGAGAGAGAGAGAGAGAGAGAGAGAGAGAGAGAGAGAGAGAAAGAGAGGAGAATGGGTAGAGTGATTCAAAGCCAGCTTTATTAATTTATTTATTAAATTTATACGCTGCCTGTCTTACTGTCAAGACGCTTTGAGCGCCTTATAACAACATCTTTGTTTACAGCCTCATTTTTAACACAGTTATTAATTTTCTTCCTGCAATTTACCGCCTCCATCCTCGTGGATTCTAGGCGGTTTATAGCAGTTTAAAAAACATTTTTTGAAAAGAACGCCAACCCACATTTTTTTCGTTCCCACAAAACCACGACAGTGATTCCATGTAAATCTGGCCAAATATCTGCCTATTGTGATGACCTTGCTTTGAAACCCTGGGCTTTATAGTGTGCATGAGAATTTCCAATGTGTTGGAGTGTTTCAACTGTCCAAAGATGGTTTTGCCTAACTCAAGGGCTGTCCAGCTAGGGGGCAGCAGCTCACTCACCTGGAGTGATTGACAGGGTTAGGCTTGGTTAATATCACTGCTTTTTTTCTTTTCCAACCCTCTCAGATGCCCTTTTCACCCTAGCATGTCTGTTTGTCTATTCTCTCTCTCTGTCTCTCTCTCTCTCTCTCTCTCTGTCTCTCTCTCTCTCTCTCTCTCCCCCCCCCTCATCTACCGGTATCTACCTACCTACCTCAGGGTTTTTCAACCTTGATAACTTTAAGATGGGTGGATTTCAACTCCCAGAATTCCCCAGCCAGCTATAGGAGTTGAAGTCCATTCATTTTAAAATTGCCAAGGTTGAGAAACCCTGATTTATCAATCTGTCTCTCTATATCATCCATCCATCTGTCCATCCATCAAGTCTGTCTGTCTATATCTGTCTGTCTCTCTGTCTGTCTGTCTGTCTGCCTGCCTGCCTATCTATCTATCTATCTATCTATCTATCTATCTATCTATCTATCTATCTATCTATCTCTTATTATCTATCTCTATCTATCTATTGTCTGTCTGTCTGTCTATCTATCTATCTATCTATCTATCTATCTATCTATCTATCTATTTGTCTGTCTATTCTATCTCTCTCTCTCTCTCTCTTATCTGTCTGTCTAATCTATCTATCATCTATCTATCTATCTATCTATCTATCTATCTATCTATCTATCTATCTATCTATCTAATCTATTCTAACTTATCTATCTATTATCTGTCTGTCTATCTATCTATCTATCTATCTATCTATCTATCTATCTAATCTATTCTAACTTATCTATCTATTATCTGTCTGTCTATCTATCTATCTATCTATCTATCTATCTATCTATCTATCTATCTATCTCCCTCCCTTCCATCCATTCACCCATCCACTGTCTCTCTGTCTGCCTATCTACTGCCTCTATCATCTCTCTCTCTTCCCTCTTTACCGAAAACACACCTGTCAACATCTGGCAAAGGTTTCCAGTGATTATCGCTGCTCCTTTCACCTGCAGCCTGCCAACTTCTGTCTGACTAGGCAAAGTAAAAACAAGGCAAATAAATGGGCCGCTTTCCAACACAGGGATCTATATTTATTAACTCATAACGCCGAGGCGCACACCGAGAATCATTTCAGTTCCAAACAGGCCTCCAGTATCTAGTTGGGAGCAGTTGGGTCTGGATTCAGACACAGCTCTCCTTATCTTCATGTATGGCTGCTCCATGTTTAACACACAATTACATTTCCTCCCTCCAATTCCGTTACAAATGGAATTGAGGCAAGCATTGTTTGAAGAAATGTACTGCTTCAGTTCGGCTGGTGTTGTACAATTCACGGAACAGTTGAGGAGGAAACGAAGAAAAAAAAAAGAAAAGCAGAAAGAGCACTCTCCCCCCCACCCCCCCTCCTTGTCAATCTTCCAAATTCAAAAGAGCCCGTCGCTTTAGTACAATGAGCTGGTTTTCAAATCCTTATTTTGTTGTTTTTTTCTTTTCTTTACTATAAACAAAAATCTCCTTTGGAATTTTTTTTTTTGGGAGGTGGAGCTGTTGGGGGGTTGGGAGAAGAATCTACCCAGGAAAGAAATTGGAAAGAATCATCTACCTTCTACAAAGGCAAAACAAAGATAACAAAGATGGGAAATTTTAATTAATTGCGTTAAACTATCGACTAACTACCTGGCTCTACTGTAATTCATTTAGAGTATATTAAAATCAAAAGAACAATCATAAAATTTCTGCCTGCTCCCGGTGGAAGCGGTGGCCAGCAAATTGGATGGTTTCCTTAATCTGGCGTAAATAATAACATGGTCTTTCTCTCTGGCCAATTCCCCCGACCGTTTAGAGCGGATTCGAAAACCTGTCCTGGCTGCAACTGAGCCCAGCCACGCCTCCCGGATCCCTTCTGGCTATTCGATAAGTGATTTCAGACTGGACCAGCATTATTCTGGGGGAAAAATAAAAAATAAAATCCCTTTTCTACAGAAAAAACAGCCTGTTCCCAGACCAGCTGGAGCCGTGACTCAGCGTTGCTTGATTCTTAATACAGGCAGTCCTCGATTTACCACAGTTCATTTAGCGACTTAAGACCATTTTGCACACTTACGACCATCGCAACGCCCCTACAGTTACATGATTCACATTTGGATGTTTGACAACTGACTCACGTTTATGACGGTCGCAGCATCCCGGGGTCACGTGATCCCCTTTTTGCAAGCCAGATCGACTGATCCACCCTGTTGCTAACTGAACAACTGCAGTGATTCACTTAACAATCGAGGCAAGAAAGGTTGTAAAAATAGAGCAAAGGTCTCTTAACAAAGGTCTCCACTTAGCAACAGAAATTTTGGGCTCAACTGGCATCGTAAGTCAAGGACTGCCACTAATTCCTGGAACAGACCCGTTTATTTTTCTCTCCCCGTTCCCTGCTTTAGGATCGGGAAAGGGGACACCGTTCCCCAAATAGTGCCTCACATATAGAGACCCAAACAGAGGCTGGGCATTTGGGGTCGTGACCCCCATGCACGAAAGGCTCACCCAAAGTAGGGAGATGAGTTTGAATCCAGCTCCCAGACTGCTCAGGCTGTAAGCAGCCCTGCTGAAAAGTGTCTCCACACAGAGGTGGAAGCCCGAATGAAATTCCTACAGCTGCCTGGATTCGTCTGAAACTGAAGGAGAACCACAGGGCATGAATCACATGGGGGGGGGGAAGGGGATGGAGCTTTGATCCTGGGGCCCTGGACTCCATTTTGACTTTTTTGACCTTATTCATCCAGAAAGAAAGAGCCACAAAGACCTTGGCTCTTCACCCAGGCCTTCTGTCAGGAAGAAGACAATTCCACAGAGAAGAGGGAGGTCTACCCATTCTCCAAAGCGGCTGAAGGACAGGACAAGAAGCAACGGATGGAAAGTCATCAAGGAGAGAAGCAACTTGGAATTAAGGAGAAATTTCCTGGCAGTGAGGACAATCAACCAGTGGAACAGCGTGCCACCAGAGGTTGTGGCCGCTCCATCACTGGAGGTTTTGTCTGTAATGGTAGGGAGCAGGGAGATGGACTAGAAGACCTCCAAGGTGCCTCCCCACTCTGTTATTCCATTATTCTTCACTTGATTGTTGTGCTTGGCATCTTTATCTCTTCTTCTGGTTGATTTCGTTGTAATTTCTTTGATGGCTGGGAGCTGTCCAGAGTACTTGAGAATAGGCTGGCATACAAGTTTAAATAGTATTAAATTTCATTTATTTGTTTACTGGCCATTAGTTGTTCTCCTTCCAGGTTACATATAAGGGCCACCGGAGTGTTCTCCTTGGAAAACCAGGAACCATGTTCTTTCAGCTTTGCACCCAGAGCAAAGCTTGAGGACCAGGAACTTGATTGAGTGCACTTTTCATACCCAATGTTAAGCAAAACCTGGGATTCTGGGAAAGTCTGATTCCTGGAGCTCGTAATGTGCTTTTTTTCTGCTTTTCTGTAAAAAATGGGCAGACGCTGAGCTCTGGGTTCCCCCAGAAGGAATGGGGAGTCTGGGGAATCCAACTGGGTTGCTTTTGGAGAGGCTGGCCTATTTTGGCTGGGAGGAGATGGCAAAGTCGGTGTGGCAGAGTCTGGGCACCCGACCTCTCCATCTCTTAAGGCGGGCAACCCTGGGTGGCAGCTGCCACTTCCTTTAAATCAGGAGGCGGTTGCTTAGCAACCCAGAAGAGGCACATTATTAAGAGCCAGATTGATTAACCCAAAAATAAGGGGAGGAGGGAAAGGGGGATCTGAAAGCAAAACAGACCCTTTGTTGAATTACTTAACTGATGATCAACTTTTTAAAGAGACGGCACTTAATTAAGAAGAGTAAGGGCACCAGCAGACCAGCTTTAAGCAGCTGCCATGGAAGAGCTGGCAGGATTTGGAAAAAGTAAGGTGGGTTCAACTTCTGTCTCCAGCTGTTTTTTTGGGAGGGGCCCGGGGAATTGAGTTCCAACCTGCCGCAATTCACCTGGCCTAACATGCCCCAATTTTTACAGGATGTTCCATCTTTTTCTCTACTGGCCCGGAGAATAACGGGGTTGTATCAGTTGGGGGCTTAAAAGATGGCGGGAAGTCAGAGCCTTGCCAGGCTAAACCTGGTTTAAGGCAGGGCAACTTTAAGACCTGCGGACTTCAACTTCCAGAATTCCCCAGCCAGCATCCCTGTGAAGTCCACAAGTCTTAAAGTTGCCAAGGTTATTATTATTATTATTATTATTTATTTAATTTATATACCGCCCTTCTCTCAAGAGACTCAGGGCGGTTAACAGGGCAATACGTAAAAGACAGATACAAAAGTTAAAATTATTAAAACATGATTAAACAATGCCCATAGTACAAATTTAAAATTAAAATCATAATAACAAACCCACCCCGTCCCATCAGGCCAGGCCCGCTTCCTTAAAGAGATGGGTTTTAAGGTCGCGCCGGAAGGAGCGGAGGTCGGGCGAGGTTGGAGGTTGGACAGCCTGGCTCAAAATGTTGGCCTGTCTACTTTCATGGCTTCGAGGGTTCAATGTTTCCCAAAACCAACTGCGAAGAACGGGCATGGGGCGCTGAATTGGGTTTTCTACCTCCAACGTAACGGTAAAGAAATTGAGCAGGGCTTAGAGCAGAAATACCTGCCTGTGTTTGCAGGGTGTGTGTGTCTCTGTGTGTAAAGGCATTCCTCGACTGACGGTCACAACTGGGCCCAAAATTTCTGTTGCCAGGCATCTGAATTTTGGTCACGGGACTCTGGGGATGCTGCAATGGTCGTAAGTGTGAAAAACGGTCGTAAGTCACTTTCTTTTCACTGGCGCTGTCACTTCACACAGTCACTAAATGAGCGCTGTAAATCGGGGACTACCGCTACGCCCACAATTCTCCGAATTAAAATTGGCTTGCAGAGGTTTCTCCTCACTCCTTCTCTCGCAATGTGATTTTTCTTTTGGTGATTCCCCCCCCCAACCTTTAAATCTGCTCCCCAATTCTGCCCCCCCCTTCCCTACTTCTCGGATTTTATTCTCTCCAGAGGGATAACATTAGTTTTTGCACCGCATAACTTTGGGTTCCTTTCCTCCTTCTTGCCTCAGAAACCTGAAATCTAATCCACCAACTTCTTTTAATGAAGCCGTGGGCAGCTTAATTTAGCCTAACTATCTCTGGGAGGATTATATATTTCAATCATCATTAGGGCCCAGCTATTTGTGATCTGCCTAGATAGATCGATCTATTACTTATATAATCAAGAGCACAATTATAATCCTCCCCAAAAGGATATTTAATAATCATTTAAAATGATGGAATAGTTGACTTAGGCCTTTGGAGAATTAGAGGGGCGCCAGTGGTAGGAAAGGGTGAATCTGAAGGACTTTTAATAATGTCTCTCAAACAAGTCAGCTTGATTGTCATGACCCATTTTTCCAGGTTGGCTGGAAGGGCGGATGCCGGTCTGGCTTTTAAGAAATTATGCTCTGAATTTATAAGGAAAGAGGACGCAAAGAAACGTACAGGGTGCATTGAACGGATGTGGGAAGCCAGGAATCACCCCAGATTTTCAAACAGGGCAGCTGCCTCAGTTTACCCAACAGGAGGGCTGCTCAATAGACGACAAAGAACTGGAGGAAATCAGAAAATGCAAAGAATTGCAAATACGCCATTGAGCGTGAAGTGAGACATTCATTTCTTAAGTGAGTCTCGCCCCATTTTATGACCTTTCCTTGCCACGGTTGTTAAGGGGATCACTGCAATTGTTAAGTTAGTAGCCCGGTCGTGAAGTGAGTCTGGATTTCCCCCTTGACTTTGCTTGTCAGAAAGTCGCGAAAGGGAATCGTGTGATCCCGGGATGCTGCAACCGTCATAAATATGTTATATAAATATATACGACTGTTCAAAGCCACGATGGCATTGAAAAAAGTGTCTTGTGACCGTTTTTTCACCCTTGCAGCTTCCTCAGGGTCGCGTGGTTTACATTCAGACGCTTAACAACTGACTCACATTTATGATGGTCGCAGTGTCCCCTGGGGTCACGTGATCCCCTTTGGTGACCTTCTGACAAGCAGAGTCAAATGGGGAAGCCAGCTTCGCTTCACAACCCTGTTGCTAACTTAACAGCTGCAGCGCTTCACTTAACTGTGGCAAGAAAAGTCATAAGATGCGGCAAAACCCACAACAAACTTCTCATTTAGCAACCAAAATTTGGGGTTCCATCACGGTCTGAGGACTACCTGTACAATCAAGCAGGAAAGCAGAGATCAACGATATAAGGTAAAGGTAAAGGTTCCCCCGCACATGCGTGCTAGTCGTTTCCGACTCTAGAGGCCGGTGCTCATCTCCGTTTCAAAGCTGAAGAGCCAGCGCTTGTCCGAGGACGTCTCCGTGGTCATGTGACCGTCATGACTAGACGCCAAAGGTGCACGGAACGCTGTTACCTTCCCACCGGAGCGGTCCCTATTTTTCTACTTGCATTTTCACGTGCTTTCAAACTGCTAGGTGGGCAGAAGCTGGGACGAGTAACAGGCGCTCACTCTGCTACGCGGCACTCGGGATTCGACCCGCCAAACTGCCGACCTTCTGATCGACAAGCTCAGCATCCTAACCCACTGAGCATCCTCCTATTATTTTATAGAACTTCTGCAGAAGTTCTTGAAAGCTCTTTAGAGAGTCAGGCCACAAATGAAATTTAATTTTCTAATTTTTCCTGGCTGCTTTCTGAAAGATGGTTGTCTTGCCTGTGGGTTCGAGCCAGATTCATGATAGATGTACATTAGGCCTGGGCAATAAATGTAAATTGTTTTCTTTTCCCCCCTCTCTCTCCAGCAGTCACTTGTTATTTTATTTGAAAATTTCAAAATCTGCACACGTCACTCCTAGGAGCCGGCCTTGCAAAGTGAGGACATTTCTTGAGTAGTCAATCTCCCATCCAATGGCATTAATTATTTAGTCTCTAATTAAAAGTAAGGTCAAACAATGAAAAATGACTTAAGCTAAATACTTATACAGTGATGTATTAAACTGACTCTTTTTTTTAAAAAAACCACACACCACAAAACAAAATTGTGGAGAGAGAGACAAAGCACACACCAAGCCATAGAAATGTAGACCGGGAGGCTGGTTAAATAAAGATATTTGTGATATAAATGAAAGACGGGTGGTAAAATTTAGAAAGGAAATATATTTCATTTACAAAAAAATAAACGACATCATTTTTTTCAGGTTACGGAGCTCAGTTTCTGGAAGAGATTGTTTTCTGAACATCTATTACCTTCAAAATTGTTCCATTAATGGGAGAACTCCTGCTTGTTGTGACAATGAGAAAAAAGGGAATGTGGCTCTTGGCAACTTGCAATTTTGCAAATGATATTTGCCAAAATTCAAGGATCATCGAGGTAAAAATAAAGAGAGAGAGATGAAGAGAACTTTGACTTTTTCATCTCGATAGGAAATGCTTATCTTAAACAGGAGGCTCAAAAAAAGAATGTGTGCTTTCGTCTTTTTGACCTACATCTTTAAAGGAAAGTCCTAGTTTTCGAATTATTTTTTTTATGGCCTTTCTGATCTGCAGAAATAATAAAATTCTGCAAAATTCAAGGATGTCCTACTCAACAGCCACAAAAGTCCACATTGTGGGGGGACTTTTTGGTCTATCTTTTGGATTCTTTCCTAACTCAACTCTACAGGCTTCATACTTTCAAGGCTGTTGGAAAGAGAGTTGGATCCATACCACAAACTGTATTCACACAACACTACTGACTAGGTCATTTCAAACTTAGGAGCTGCATTACACACACACACAAAGCTTTGTTAAAGTGAACTTGGTTACTGCTTTTCTTTTTAAAAAAAATATTGGGTGGATTAAATGTCTGGAATGAACTTAGCTCATTGATTCAATTCAATGGAGTGTGTGAACCCAGAAAATGGTTTACGTCATTAACTAAGTTAAACATATGGTGGGTGACCACCCCACATAGTTGTTGCTGGTCTCTTATTAACCCACGACCAAGTCACGAATATTTTGTGGAAGAAAAACTCAACGCAGGCCTCTTTACTTTGAGAAGTAACACCATCCCTTTCTCAAATGTTTAAATTCCGTTGAAGTCCAGAGGATAAACCTGAAAGTTATTTACACTGTCAGGTTGATTTTGTTTCTTCTTGCCAAGGAAACTCTGTTCTCATTCTGTGTTTCCGCCCAGCTGCAGAATGGCTCATCAACCTTAATTTGAAATACAATTATCAAGAGTGCCAATATGACAAACACTAACAAAGTCAAACGTGGTTGTGGGGCTGGTTGGGCCCCCATTCCCTGCGAGTTTAGTCTAAGAGGGGATTGTACCAAACCTTCCGTAAGTTAATCTAGACAGATATTTTGTTTGTTACAATCAAACCTACCATTTCGATTTTATAAATTTTTAAAATATTAATTATCGTCAGCAAAGTACACGAAGGTGAACGCATTAATGAGTTTCCTGCTTAGATCGCAACTATTTGGTATTTGGCATTAGATTATCAAAGGGCAGGTTGGGAATCTTAATCCAGCTTGTTAACTTATTAAATTTTCTTTATTTACAGACAGGGTTTACTTTCATTAACATTGTAACAGGTGCTCATTAAGAATTTATCATAGGCAAGAGAAAGAAAGAGAGAGCAGAGGGAGGGGGAGAAGAAAATGGAAACATCTTGTTTTGTTTTTTTTAATTTTCACGAATGGGGCATCCCGAAGGTTAAAAAGAAATAGGAGTCGGGAATGCAGAAAGAAAGGGAAGAAAGAAAAAAAAAAGATTCTCAGTAGCCAACATTGCAGGCCATTCAAAAATATTGTTCTTAATGGGCCAAAAAATAAACTTTCGTAACTAAAGAAGGGTTAGGAAAAAAAAAGTTCTGCAATAATTCAACACGGCGGCTGCAACAATTGAAGCCCTGCCCCTTCGGGCGTGTTAAAAAGGGGCGGGGCTTTGATTGCAAGGTCAAGGTTGCCATTGTGACTTTTGTTTGATTTGGACATCTCCAGTTCTGGGGTGCCTAGAAAAGACTTTTTAGTTGGAGGTGATGAGAAGACTAGAAAAAAGATTCTAGCTTCACCGTTGTATTCTGGTTTTTAACTTCTTTAATTTCCGTTTATTTAATATTTAATGTTTTAATGTTTACAGCTCTGCTTTTATGATGTTCGGGAGCCACCCAGAGTCGCCTGACCACGAGACGGGTGGAATATAAATTTAATAACTAAAATATAAATTACAAATAAGCAGTCTCTGAGTGTCCAATTTCCTTAAAACGGGACACCAATTTCATGGATGACATCCCTTATCTTACAAGTGGGCTCTTTCTTTCTTTCTTTCTTTCTTTCTTTCTTTCTTTCCTTCCTTCCTTCCTTCCTTCCTTCCTTCCTTCCTTCCTTCCTTCCTTCCATCTTTCTTTCTTTCTTTCTTTCTTTCTTTCTTTCTTTCTTTCTTTCTTTCTTTCTTTCCTTCCTTCCTTCCTTCCTTCCTTCCTTCCTTCCTTCCTTCCTTCCTTCCTTCCTTTTTTCAACTCTTCCTAATTCTCTTTTCTCCTTTCCCAACCTCAGCCTTACCAAAGAAATCTGGATTTCCCCCACTAACCTTCGCCTTTTCTCTGAGTTTCTTGGCATTCCTAAACGGAGCCTAATAGAATTTTAATATCATCTGTAATCACACTAAAAACTCCAGTTCAAAATTCCTGAGCATCGCTGCGGTGCGAGGGAATCGCTCTAGATATAATTAGCATAATCATTTACCGTGCCCCTCAGAGCCTCATTCTGAAAGCGGTTTATTTTTTGGTAAATAGTCTGAAATTTCCTTTGTGTTGGAATACGTGGAAATGAAGGAAAAAGGGGCGCGTTTCAAAATGTTCAAGATTCCCAGCCTTGCCTTCTGCGGCCGAAGCTGTTGGGTCTTCACCATAGAGTTGCAGAGATAGAGCTGCACCCTAATACTGGTGGTCCTCCACTTACGACCACAATTGAGTCCAAAGGTTCTGTTGCTAAGTGAGACAGTTGTTAAGTGATTTTTCTCTGCCATGGTTGTTAAGTGAATCACTGCAGTTAACTTAGTCACACGGTTGTTAAGTGAATCCGGCTTCCCCATTGACTTTGCTCGTCAGATGGTCGTTAAAGGGGATCACGTGACCCCGGGGACGCTGCAACTGTCATAAGTACATGCCAGTTGCCAAGCCTCTGAATTTTGTTCACACGACCCTGGGAATGCTGCAACGGTCGTAAGTGTGAAAAACGGTCGTAAATCACTTTTTTCAGTGACATTGTAACTTCGAATGCTGACTAAGTGACTGTTGTACGTCGAGGACTATCTGCAGTATCCAAGAAGCATCGTGGGCACCTGTAGTTTTTTTCCCCCTGTTTCCCCAGCATGAACCAGTCATCGGCCACTGGGAGAGACGCCGTGCTGGGATGAGTAAGGAAAACAGTTGCTTTCCCCCTGCTAGATGTAAGAAGCAGCCAACAGTCAGAGGGCCTTCGTTGCCCAGTTAGCAGGGACGGCCACCTGTAGTTTTAACATCCTATCAGACTCTCAATTTGTCGTTTAATCTCCAGGATGAGCGTTGCTTTCCTTTCTCCCCTCTTTTCTGAGTGTCCATGAATACGTGTTTGTCTGAGTGTGCACACGTGTGTACGAAGACAGGGAGACCGGGGTGAGGTGTGTCTGTGGGCAGAACTGATTTTAATTAATGTTGACATCCGATCAGATAGGCAAGTAGTTCATTTTATTTGCAAGGCTGACAAAGGTGGACATTTGACTCGCCTTCCCACCTTTGCGACAGATTAGAAGCCGAACAGATGAATCTAAAAAACCCCATAATGAGCCACAATTCCAGGGTTTTGTGAAAGCAACGCTTAACGTTTAAGTCTGAAGAACAGCCCTTGTACAGGAAGGCAAAGCAGACAGGTAAAAATCAGGTTTTTAATTAATCATTCATTTGGGCTGGCATTCGAAACCTCTCCAGTCCCAGGTGACTTAGAGATGACGCCATCCTAACCATTGAAAGCCAGGGCCAAACTTATAAGAAAGTCAAGAAATGGAGCATTATCCTGATATAAATTCGCTGTGAAAGCTTGTGCAGGGGTTATCCGCTCCTGGAAATATTAACAGGGATACAGGCAGTCCTTGACTTATGACTGGTGACCTAGTGACCGTTTGAAGGCCTACCGGACTGCTAGTTACGACTTAGGTTTGAAGTTCCAAATAGCTGCCATCCTAACTTAGCTAGCTCCGCTTAACAACTGCCATGTTCACTTAATGATGGCTACATTCACATTAGCAGCCCTGCGTTCATTTAGCGACTGCCGTGTCTGCTTAACGACCATCACACAAAGGCTATAAGATTAGACACAGTCACAGGGTGACCCGCTTAATGACCGCGGCGACTTACAGCTGTAATTCCTGGCTCAGTTACAGTCATAACCCGAGGAAGACTTTTGCAGTCTTGTTTGATCGGAGAGAGCAAGAAGTGGTTTGACGGGACTAGGAAGGACCTAGAAGCAGGGTTATCAACCCTTCAATCAGAATAAAGCTGGAAGGGACCTTAGAGGTCTTCTAGTCCAACACACTGCTCAAGCAGGAGACCCTATAGAATTTGAGACCAAGTGGCTGTCCAGTTTTTTCTTAAAACTCTGCAGGCCCAACTTCTGAAGGCAAGGTGGAAATGAACTATAAGAGATTTAGTCTCATCCTTGAGTATGTAAGGTAACATATGGAATTCAAACCTCACCTTGTCAAGCACCCACCTTGTCTCCGAAAAGATCGTGGTTTCAAGGTATCCCTATGTTTATAAAACTCCACTGCGGGGATATTGTACCGTGTTGTGTGCGTGTAGTGTATACTTTCCAACATCTGGTACAGCGTGAAGTCCTGCTTCAATATTTTAAGCTAGCAAGGAAAATATTTTTACGAGGGTTTCAGCTGGGAGCAAAAATATAAGAGGCTCTCACTTCAACAAAAGAGCAGGCAGGCTGTTGCATTTGACAACTGTTTTCAAAGCTCGCTGCCTTTTTTAAAAGGAGAAAAATATCCATTGTGTGTGAGAGAAGCAGAAGTGCGGTGGGGGTTGGAAGGCTGCAGATTGAGTGACAGGAATGAGAAATTTGCTAGAGATTTTTTTTTTTTTTTGGAGAGGGGGAGAGTAGTGACATAAAGATCTGTTCCATGAGGCCACCCCGGATTCTCCTTCTCGTAGGAACTACGTAGATGCTTTGGGGAAGAATAAATAAATAAAGCAACACTCCCCCCCCCACAATCCCAGTTCCTGACAATTAAATGTCTTCTTTCATGGGCATTTGAGGGCACTTTGAGGGTCCAAGCAAAGCCGCCAAGGTCTAATGCACAGGTCTGCAACCCACGGCTCCAGAGCCGCATGTGGCTCTTTCAGCCGTCTCCTGCGGCTCCCGGTCCTCTGCTGTGTGCAGTCCAAAAAAAAAAAAAAGTGGGACTAAAAAAGTTCAACCAATAAATTCAAATATGCAGGGTAGGTGCATATCTTGCCTTGGCTCCACTCTTCAGTCAAACCATGTTCTGCGCATGCCCGCATGTACGCGCATGCGCACACATTTTTTGCGGCTCCCAGTTTTTCCTTTTGTGAGGGAACCGGTTCCGAGTGGCTCTTTCACTGTTTCAGGTTGCGGACCCCTGGTCTAACGCAATTAAAATGAAGACAAGCAAAGCAGAAGTAAATAGGACCTCGGAGAGCTCCTAAGTTCTGATATCTAAAGCTCTCTGTGTTCCCATACATTTCTCAACTTTGGCCCAGCATGCTGGCTGGGGAATTCTGGGAGCTTCAAGTGGCCAAGGTTAAAAAACACTGTGGGGCCCTTGGTGCTTTCTGAGCTCAGAGAAGAGAACAGAACTAAAACAGAACCAAACAGAAAATAACCGAACCGAACAGAATAGAATAGATCTGGAAGGGACCTTGGAGGTCTTCTAGTCCAGCCCTCTGCTCAAGCAGGAGAACCTATACCATCCCAGACAGGTGACTGTCCAGTCTCTTCTTAAAAACCTCCAGTGTTGGAGCGCCCAGATAGTAAGATGGATGTCCTTGCTTTAGGTTAAGGAATAATAATAATAATAATAATAATAATAATAATAATAATAATAATAATAATAATAATAATAATAATAATAATAATTTGGAAGGGACCTTGGAGGTCATCTAGTCCAACCCCCTGCTCAGGCAGGAAACCCTATACCATTTCAGGCAAATGGCGGTCCAGTCTCTTCTCAAAAACGTCCAGTGTTGGAGCATCCACCACTTCTGGAGGCAGGTTGTTCCACTGGTTAGTTGTTCTAACTGTCAGGAAGTTTCTCCTTAGTTCCAGGTTGCTTCTCTCCTTGACTAGTTTCCATCCGTTGCTTCTTGTATCAATAATCAAATATCGGTATTTATCTGTACCTATATCTGATCAGATACTTACAAATAACCTTATTTATAATAAAAACATCTATATTTTTTCCTTTCATCTATATTTCCTTCCTTTCCTTTCAGTGCAGACACTGAAATTGTGTTAGCATAACCAGTCTCAACAAAAGTCATTGAAGTCTTCTGTGGCTTGGTTTCCTGGCTGGGTGTCCTTAGCTGGGCTGGCAGTTTATCCTCTTTTGTGGATCATAAGGCATCTCATCAGTGGAGTAGCTGTTTACTTATAGCTAGTGACCAGTTTTCTGTGAGCATAGCAGTACAGAAAGGAAAAAATATAGATGCTTGATTATAGATAAGGTTACTTGTAAATATCTGATCAGATATAGATATAGATAAATACAGGCATTTGATTACTGATACAGATTCTTCCTTAACCTGAAGCAAGGACATCCTTCTTACTATCTGTGAACTTTGTCTCTTCAAACTAATTCACCCAGACAAAGTCAGTGTGAGGGAAAAAACAACTCATGGGTCTGGGAGAAACTTTTAGAGGGCGTGAAAAATTGGTTAATTAAATAATAATAAAAAAATCTATTCGCTGGGTGGTGAATTCTCACCAAAGAATCACAGTTTTGATTAATATATTCTAGGGACTTAAAACAACCTACAAAGTTGTTGTTGTTTTTACTTTCTAGATATTTAATTCACCAAAAAATTCAAATGCACTAGGGCTGAAGATTTGTGTTTCCATAGGATATGCTAAAGGGGAGGCATTTATAAAACAACCGCCGGTGGAGAACCCAAAGGAGAGGTTATGATAGATTGGGTGTCGTGTTGAATGGATGAGGAAATGAAGACAGACAGAGGAATAACAGAGCTGTTATGAAATTTATAAAATCTGATCTGAATCGTGCTGGGAAAAGTAAAGCTTTCCTGTGTAGAAAAAAGGCTAGGCCATTTGTCAGATAATATGAACTGACCAAGATAATGTCTTAGCAAGCCAACATCTGCCTTGTTCCCTTCCCTGTTTCTTCCATGACTCCAAAATCAGCTCAGTGGCGAACAAGCCTCACAGTTTGTTATTTTCCCAAAGCAAGGGGAGACTAGCCTTTAGTCAAATTTTTCCCTAAACCTAGCTGAGTGAGCTCACTAAGTCTTGCTGGAAAGGCTGTAGAAGAAGAAGGAAGAAGCAGGAAGCAGGAGGAAGGAGGAGGAGGAGGAAGAAGAAGAAGAAGAAGAAGAAGAAGAAGAAGAAGAAGAAGAAGAAGAAGAAGAAGAAGAAGAAGAAGAAGAAGAAGAAGACGAAGAAGGAGAAGGAGAAGGAGAAGGAGAAGGAGAAGAAGAAGAAGAAGAAGAAGAAGAAGAAGAAGAAGAAGAAGAAGAAGAAGAAGAAGAAGAAGAAGAAGAAGAAGAAGAAGAAGAAGAAGAAGAAGAAAGTGATTTGGGGTAGTACTTATGAGCTATACATTGTAGCAAACTCAGGAGTTGCAGGTACAACATTGCTACTCCTCCTCCTCCTTATTTCTGATAATCTCAGACATGGTGACTCTTAACCAGAAGGAAACGGAGGGTTCAAGTTAGCCTAAATCAATTTAGATCCCTAGTCCTTGATCTCTGTTCCATATCTCCTAGTTGATGTTTTCTCCTAATTTCCTACTCCCCCAGACACTTGGACCCTACATACTTTGACTCCAGTTTCTCAGCATCTTCCAGCCTTGTCCTTCTCGGATCAATGGGTAGTGACCCCCATCTACCCTAACCATTGGAGCTGACAGCACAAAATAGCCTCCCTCCATCTCCTTTTATGCCCCTGGGCTATTTCCGAGTTGTCTTCTGTTTCATTGCTTGCATTCCTCCTAAGCATTTTCTCACAAGCAGATCCTCCTTGCCAGGGGCTTCTCGTTTGACAGGACTCTGGGGATGAATTCACAGAAGACATCCAGCCTTGCTTAATTGTGGCTTAAGGAAAGAAAGCATGGCTTGGTTGAACGTGCAGAACATAGCTTGAATCCCATGAAAGGCAGTCCCGTAAATCTTGAGCAGAGTTTCTACTGCTAGGCAGGGCTCCCAAGGCCCCCCCCAACCATCTTTAATTTGTTGACACACCTGATGAGGACAATAAAATCCCGGCAAAAATTTTTCTGACCCCGAATGATCCGTGTACATGTCCTCCCCGCCCCCCAGCCCCCGGGGGAGGTGGTTCCCAAACCTAGATTTTCAAGGAAGAAAGACGCAGGAGGAGAAGGCCGAGAAAATAATTTAAGACCTGGCAAAGAGACTGTTCTGTTCTCAGGGCCAGGAGCTGTATAAATAAGAAATGAATTTCCCTCTTAACGCATGGCTGGGACGTTTGTAAAAGAAAATAGGCATTGTAATGGCTGTAGGTCAGAGCCAAGCAGGCTGGCAGCTATTTTGGACACCGATACAACCACCTTGGTGCCAAAGCTCCGCTGGGGTAGGAGAAAGATGACCACAAAGGGGGAGTGAGGTAGAACATATTAAGAGAATGAGCAGCACTTCTAAAACGGACAAGTCACGGTTGGGACGCTAAACCCCTGGAAGTCTGCCTGCTTTTGTTTGAGGAATCCTTAGTTCAGGAACTGGAGCTGTGCCTGTCCAACTGACCTAAGGCCCAGAGAAGGATGCTTCTCAGTAGCTGCCCTGGATTTCTTGGTGCTCCTTTGGCTGAGACAGGTGAAACAGCACCTGTTGGAAACAGGTTCCAGCTTTGGCTGTGGACTTAAAAGTGGAGGAAGAAGCTCTGCACTGGGGTCTGGAGAAGCAGGTGTACACTCCCCAATTGGCGAGGGGAGCATTTGGAACTTGGCTCCTTGAAGGGCAGGTGCCCACGGAGGAAGGCGTGCTTGGTGAGATTTATGCTTGGTGACAATGTTTGCAAAGTTTGGCCCAGTAAAAAGGACCTGGCTGCAGAAGATGCAAGAGGTCCAGCAAAAATGGTGGAGAAAGGTCAATGTTCTAAGCAATGAAGTTGGGACTGATGGACAAAAATTCTTTCTTTCTTTCTTTCTTTCTTTCTTTCTTTCTTTCTTTCTTTCTTTCTTTCTTTCTTTCTTTCTTTCTTCCTTCCTTCCTTCCTTCCTTCCTTCCTTCCTTCCTTCCTTCCTTCCTTTCCCCAATGCTTTCCTGAAACATCAACCCAGTTCAAGAAGGACATCATCCAACTGCATTAAGATCTTAGTTCTTAGCACCGTGACACTGATCCATCCGGCATTATTGCTAAGTCGAGCTCCTAGCAAACCTCTGGACAAGTTGCACACTTGCCTGGGCTCCTGACGCGCCTGCGTGTGTCTGTGACAGTTTGTATACAAAGCACTTATCACCTGCTTTCCAGTACAATAAGCAAATAGTCCGCGCTGAAGGAATGACCCTGCCAGTGGTATGAACTTGATGGGATCGATAGAAGAGGAAAAAAAATAAATGTCACAACTGCTCGGGGGCTGAGTTGCCTTCTTTGTCACAGCAGCTTAACCTGTCAACTCCTTCTTGGTGGCTACGCAACCTACATCCCAGCCACTGTCAGTCTGGGGAGGGGGGGAATGGGGGAGGCACGGCTCCCTCTTAGATCTGGAAAATGGGCCAAGGCAATTCTGCAGTTCTCCAACAAGCCGATGGGTAAGCACCACATTTGAGTTGTTTTGCTGAATTTTCCAGCCCTGTCCATCATGGGCTGAGTCTTTAATGCTTTTCCGAAACTAGGAACAAATCTGAGACCAAAGGAGGGGAATACAGACGTCCTCGACTTACAACCATATGTTTAGTGACCGCTCAAAGTTACAAGCCTCTTCCTTGTCCTGCTTGTTTTAGGCTTCCCGGTTTCATCCAGGAAAAAGATTCTAGAATTAATCCAGGAAGTGCAGAATAGAAAGATGGCGTGGGCTTCGATCGCAGGTGGGGAAAAAAGGAGGGTTCCTAGAGATCATCTGGACTGAACTCTAGCTCAGTGGAAGTCAGAATACAGCTGCTTGCAAATGGAGGATCGGGGTTGTTTGGCTCTCCAAACTCAGCGCAGATAGTCTTCGACTAACAACAGTTCATTTAATGACCGTTTGAAGTTACAGCAGCATGACCGCTTTTTCACGCTTACAACCCTTGCAGCATCCCCAAGGTCACGTGATCAAAATTCAGACACTTGGCAACTGGCTCGTACTTATGACGGTTGCAGCATCCTGGGGTCACGTGATCCGCTTTTGCGACCTTCGGACAAGCAACGTCAAGGGGGAAGCCAGATTCTCTTAATGACCGCAGCGATCCACTGTGAGAAGATAAAATGGGGCAAAATTCCCTTAACGACTGCCTCGCTTAGCAACATAAGTTTGGGCCTCAATTGTGGTCATAAGTTGGGGACTGCAGGCACGTTTCTGCAAACGGCTTTCAGCCTGAATCGTTTTGTGTCTCTCTTCTGTCGCCTTAGATTTCTTCCCCCCCCCACTTTGTTCTTCTCTGCTTTGCCAAATCCACCCCTGGCTTCCCCACAAATGGCCAAGAGACGTGGCCCTCTCCCTCCCTTCCCTTCCCTTCCCCTCCCCTCCCCCTCTCTTCACAGGCTGCCAAGCTGACTGGTTCATCCTTCTTTGGGCTCAGTTTCAAAAGCGGCCTTCTGCATCTTATCACTTGCCATTTATGAAAGGGGGATGTCGCTGCTTCATCAAAGGGCCCAGCTCCTTTCAATGGCCTCTCGCAGGAACGAGCCAGCCACGCGATCTTCAGAGAGTGAAGGGCTGCTTTGTGTTATGTTCAAAGAGGGAGAAAGGGTTACACCACCCTAGGAGATCTCCTTTGGGCTGGATAACCAGCTGTCTCCTTGACTTCTGAGTCGAGAGGATCCGTTTCTCCCCGGCCTGTCAGTTGATGGGGGACCATGAACGGTTGATGGAGGCGCTACTGAAACAGGGAAGCCATCAAAGAGTTGGCCAATAAGAGTTGGCCAACAGGGGACAGCAACACAAGATAGAGAGAGAGCTAGACAAACTAGTCGAACAGGGGGTCCTGCAGAAGAGGGAGAGTGGGAGACCCCTATAGTCACCCCCCTCAAAACTAACGGGGAGGTCAGGATCTGCGCCGACCATAAGTGTACATTAAATTGGGCCCTTAACCAGCACGCTTACCCGGTCCCAACAGTCAGCCACGTTCTCGCTTCCCTCCAAGGCAGCGCCATCTTTGCTAAGCTAGATCTCGTGCAGGCATATCAGCAGCTGCCGGAAGGTCGGCAGTTTGGCGGGTCGAATCCCGAGTGCCGCGTAACAGAGTGAGCGCCTGTTACTCGTCCCAGCTTCTGCCAACCTAGCAGTTCGAAAGCACGTAAAAATGCAAGTAGAAAAATAGGGACCACTACGGTGGGAAGGTAACAGCATTCCGTGTGCCTTTGGCATCCAGTCATGCCGGCCACATGACCACGGAGGCGTCCTCGGACAAGCGCTGGCTCTTCGGCTTTGAAACGGAGATGAGCACCGGCCCCTAGAGTTGGAAACGACTAGCACGTGTGTGCGGGGGAACCTTTACCTTTACCTTTAAACAGGGGTGTAAAATTCAGCAAAATCACCTGGTTTACTCCAGTGTGGTCCTTACCCACCAGCTTGGACTGTCGGAGGCCTCCAGAATTGCCTTGGTTCCATTTCCCAGTGACATTCTTCACCCTGGGAAACTCTGAAATGGCTGTTCTTTAAGTGGAGGAGGTGGGGCAGGAATGAGCAGGTTGTCCTCGATTGACAGCAGTTCATTTAGTGACCATTCAAGGTTACAACGGCGCTGAAAAAAGGGGCTTACGGCTGTTTTTCACACCTATGACTGTTGCAGCATCAAAATTCAGATGCTCGGCAACTGGCAAGTATTTAGGATGGTCGCAGTGTCCCGGGGTGTGTGTCTATGTCTCTCTCTCTCTCTCTCTCTGTGATGTAATCCCCTTTTGCAACCTTCTGACAAGCAAAGTCAATGGGGAAGCCAAATTCATGACCAGCTTAACAACTGCAGTGATTTACTTCATGACCGTGGTAGGAAAAGTGGTCAAATGGGGCGAAATTCACTCATCAACTCTCTCAGCAACAGAAATCTGAGGCTCAACTGTGGCCATCAATCAAGGTCTACCTGTATATAATTGTGGCCCTATGTCGAGGAGCACCTATAGAAGTTTATGCACCTATCTTGGGGGCACTTGTCTTAAATCACGAAGGACAGGATACTTCCTAAGCCCACCTGTTGCTTAGGCCGCGGTGGTTTGAGCTGGCGTGAGCGACGGGGAGACGTGCCAGACCTCACTCTTTTGTAAATGTCACGAGTCCTTCGCTTCGGAGAGGTATCAATGGGATGCATTCATCGTAAACTTTATCGGCAAACAGGTTCCGTCTATTGACCCTTAACTGGCGGCCCTTGAAATTTGCAGAAGTTTTTTCTTTTCTTAAAAAAAAAAAAGGTAAGGAGAGTTTCAGAGAAAAAGAAAAGAGGGGAAGGAAAGAAGGAAGGAAGGGGAAGGAAGGAAGGAAGGAAGGAAGGAAAGAAGGAAGGAAGAGGGAGGAAGGAAAGAAAGAAGGAAGGAAAAAAGGAAGGAAGGAAGAGGAAGAAAAGAAGGAAGGAAGGAAAGAAGAGGAAGGAAGGAAGGAAAGAAAAAAGAAGGAAAGAAGAGAGAGAGAGAGAGAGAGAGAGAGAAAGAGAAAGAGAAAGAGAGAGAGAGAGAGAGAGAGAGAGAAGGGAAGGATTGTGGTCATAAACCAGGGACTAACAGAGCTGGACCTTCTCCCCAACTGGGTTCTGCCCGCTTTCCTTGCCGACTTTTAAATACTGTTTTATCGTTCCTTTCAGCCAAATCCATCAGCTCTTCTTCCCCGCCATCCCCCCCCTCCCCCCCCTCCCCGCAGCCTCGGGAGAAGAGACGCCTGGCGTCTCCCACCTGATTGCCTGGATGGAAGATGATTTTCAAGGTGAAATTTCTACTTCGGCCCAGTCACTTTCATTCAAGGCAATGAGCAAAGTGTCGCACACGCACACACACACACACACACACACACACACGCACGCACGCCCATGCCGCACCGCATTCAGCAGCCTCGGTTCTCCTACTGCATTTAAATTTACTCCACTTTTCCTTCCTGACACCTGTTTAAATCAATATCTTCCTCTTTAGGTCGTGGGTAGAATGTGCTTGGTCTCTCCGCACAGCGCTTCTCAAATCCACTAAAATCAACACAATAATTGAAATATTTTCAAGCTGATTACACCGCTGCCTGAGGCTAGGCTGGTTGCTAAGGGTAAGCTCCCCGGTTGCTAGGGGGAGTAAATCATCTTGCATTATTTGATTTTTGTTATAGATATGAAACCGCTACTCCCTCGATTAAATGTCTCTCACTCTAACACCTATGGGACCTGGGGAGAAAGAAGGAGAGCGCGGCAACCTTGACCCTGTCAAATAAATATCTCTAACTTTTCCTGTCCTCCGGCTTTCAAGCCCAGCCTGTCTCCTCATACCTCCGCCCCATCCTCTTCTTCACTTTCCTCCTCCTCTTTTTCGAAAACCTGACTTTAAATAACAATGCTGTGGGGACACACGGGGCCCGACTGGAGGAGAGAACAGCCTTTTTCATTAGAAAAACTCTTGGCTGGACTCGAAGGACCACAAAGGTGGCCTTGATGGGACCTCCATGGATCTAACAGCTTTGGAGAAGTCAAGTGGGAACTGAGACAAGGTCAGGGGCTTCTGAGATCTCGGCTCGGCTTGACTGGCAGCGAGATGCGTGGGTGGGCCCTAGACTCAACTGAGGTTGGGGTAACCCAACAGGTGAGAAGTAGCCTTCTTCAACAGTCTCCAGGGCTGCAATCCCACCCTGGTCTAACTTTGTGAGAAGCATGGAAACCTCAATCACACAACCAGAGAGCTTCTGGGAGTTGAAGTCCAATACAGCTTGAGGTTGAGAAGGTTCAGAAACGTGATTGAGGCACCTGATGGGCTTAAGAGTCAGGTCCAAAGTTTTTGAAAAAGGTGGGAGCTGCACTATGCAGAGATGATGGAGAAGAAGGTGGAGCTTTCCTGGAGGAACGCAGGAGCTGTTTAGGAGGAGAAGGAAGGACGTACAGCTGGGAAAGCAGAAAGCACGACGAGGAAGGAACTCAAGGTGACTCCAATGTAGAACATAGAATAATTGGGTGGGAAGGGACCTTGGAGGTCTTCTAGTCTGATTCTCTTGGGCATAAGAACAGGCAAGGAATCTCCAACTCGCTTTCAAAACCTGAAGGTGTTACCCAGTTGGATATCAAAATGTCTGCAAGTCAACAACCAAGCTCACCACTAAGGATTCCACAGTTCAACCTGAACTAGAAATATACTCTTGTACAGGCAGTTCTCAACTTACAACTTACACCGATGATGTCACCCTAGTTAGGGTAATGAAACATCTGCAAGAAAGCAAGCAAGCTCAGAGAGCCCTCAAGAGGAGCCCTCCAGGAGATATAGGTCCAGCCACAGTTCCACAACGTGGAAGTCCCATCGCACCTCCAAGGTTTCCCCAGAGCTAACCCCGATGCTCGCCAGTGCAAACAGAAAGTAAGGAGTCCTGAAACGAAGATGGAGACAAGAGATGAAGTGCACAGACTTTTGAAGAGACAGCCCAGCATTTAAAGTAATCAAGGATGATTCAAGTGACAGCTTTTGTGGTGTTTACTAATTTACTGGAGATTCATTTCCAGGAACAGCTGGCTCTGTCCCAGCAGGGGTGCAGGTTGCACAGGTCCACCTGCTGCCAGGCAGATGGGCCACAGGTACAGCTGTGCTTAAAGTTCAGTAGAGCTGGTCCCCTCGGCCAGGGGTGGGTTGAGGTGGGCTTTTTAACTTATCTGAGCAGTTTGCCTGCAGGAGACCCCTCGGAGTCTTCTTGGTTCCATCCTGGGAGGTCACCACAGAGAGGTCCTCACGGCCAAGAGAAGAATCTCGGCTTCTGGAAACCGCCGGGCAATTTTCAGTTGGACACAGCATTTGGTGAATTTTTGCGTTTTGTCAAGAGGTTTCGGAGAGGGGGATTTGGGGAAGGGGCCACATGTCACTCACAGCTCCCTCCTGCATCTGCCCGTTGATTTCTCCTCGGGTCACCTGTCAAGAGACAAACCCTTCTTTCATTTTCCCGGCATAAAGACCAGCCATCATCCGACTGCATTTGGAAAAGAAATGTCAGGATGTCAAAATGCAGACGACGTGTAGGGCGAATTGCCATATTTTATAACAATATCTTATAATATTTTTGTGGCCTGTTTGCTTCCATGCAGAGGTTCAACCACCAACATCAGCAGCCGGATGGCTGAACTTTACTTTTTCCAGTGTAAATGTCTCATTTTCGCCCCCAGAATTTAGGTGTTGATCACATTTTCACTGTCCAGGGGATCCAATTTATTTTATCTTATTTATTTGTATCCTGCCTTTATTATTTTCACATATCACTCTAGGCAGTGAACATATCCAGCACGCCTCCCTCCTCCTGTTTCGCCTACATTTTTTTCATTTCCGCTTCACTCTAAAACTTAAGCCCAACCACGGAGACGTTTCCACCACCCTTTCCTCCTTCTTCCGTTCCACGAGCAGCTACGTGAACCACAAGTGCACTGAAGAATTCTTTTCCAATTTTGCTCCCATCATCAATTTGTCAGGCTCTGCTCTCTACTCTGGGTGTGGGCACACTTTGGATACACAGCTTCAAGAAGACTCGTGTTTCATCGTGTGACTTGTGTTGTATGCCAAGTAGAGCATATGCTTATGTTTTATCTACGGATCTTTCTCCTCCTCCTCCTCCTCCTCCTCCTCCTCCTCCTCCTCCTCCTGCAATGCTTGCTTGAATGTTGAATACTCAACCCTCCTGTTTCACATTGTCCAAGATGGCCTACAACAAATGAAAATTCAGCAACATTCACCTTGCACCAATCAAGAGGACCGAGTCACCCAAGACCTCCAGTCAACCAAACAAGAAGGAGGTCTCTGATTGGACACTCTGCAGGGCAGTGGTTTTGAGCCCCTGCTCTGAGCCTGGACATCCATTCCCTCCTTGGAGGCCTCCTGACCTCTGAGCCAAAGTCACCCTTCTTCGCCTTCTCCTTCCTTTCAGCCAGGCTCTGGGCAGGGAGGGCCATCCGGCCTCAGCCTGGGGCTTCCTCTGTTTACCAACTAGCTGCCTCCAAAGCAGTCAGGCTGGTTAAGCACCTCATTCCCATTCCGAGCGGCCATCTGCCGCCTTTTTTTGCTGTAAGTCTCTCTGCAAACGGCCCAGCCTTGACAAGCCGCAGATCCGTCAGTGCAGTTATCAGCCGAACGCAACATCTGCCGTGCCTGACACCCCCTATTGTAGGCCACTTAATCTCTCCCGCTCCTCCCTTTAACTGCAGACAACAGCTCCCTATATTATATTTTCCCACTCAATTAGCACTATCATCCTGCTGAAATAGAGGCCAATTTACCTTTAATGACATCATTGTTAGGAGAGTGGCAAGCACCGGGTCCAGAGCTGTCACCGGATGGCGGGAGGCTGTGCCTGCTTCGCATCTCGGCTAACCCCGGCGCAGGCAGGCCAGGCCAGGCAGCCTATCGGCGCCGGCTTCACCCCCAACCGCCGACATTGTTTCCGACAGTTCTCAGGAGCAGTGTGCCGGAAAATTGAGTCCAGATTCATTAGGTTTTGCAGTGTGCTGCTCAAGTCAGTTAAATTGATACATTTCCTAACAAAATTGAAGTGCTTTGTGCTGCCAGCGGAAAGCCTGGTGACCCTCTTCGGCCCACTGAGCAGCCAAAACGAGTTGATGGATCCATTAGACTGCTCCAAATGCTTCTCGGGCTCCCCCCCACCCGTCGCCCTCCGTTCCTGAGTGACACAGTAAATCTGAGCCAATTTCAGTCTCTAATCATCATTACACCCCCCCCTTCCACTGTTCATTTATTACTTCTACAATTCTAATACGGCATGTGGATGGGTCGGCACCCGGGGAGGGGAGGAGATGGCACTGGCTGCCTTAAAGAGCCCAGCCTGTTTGGCACCAAGGCTGTCCATAGAAGGTGATGGTGATGGAGGAGATGGGGGCCAGAGGGATACGGCGGTCTTGCTGCGGCCCCCAGCAAACTGCGAAAGGAGGGGATGGACCAAAAAGAAATGTTCGGTGCCCAGCAGCAGAGATGGGCAAGGAGACGGGCCTTTAGATGGGAAAAAAGCAGGGGGCAGAGGCCACCTATTTATTTTTTTAAAACATTTATAATGCTGCCCTTCTTATCCCCAACTCTGGGCAGCTCCCAATCTTGGCTCATGATCACGAGCCAAATTGAATAAAATAATAATAATAATAACAACAACAACAGCAGCAGAAGGGAAGAGAAGGAACTACAGTAGCTAACAAAATACAAAGACCTGCAAATAGAAATAGAACGACTGTCCTAAAAACAGAAGGCAAAAGTCGTATCCAAAGTCTCGGGTGCCATTCCAAAACAACTGGAGCACCCCTTGAATGGCATTGACAAATTCACCATCGGTCAATTGCAAAAGGCCGCTTTGCTCAGAAGACCTTACTTCCTGCAGTGATGTCTGTAACACCATCAAACATTCACATCTGCCCATCCCAGGTCCTTGGGAAGGACTCAATAGGTGTGTGTGTGTGTGGGGGGGAAATGCCAAATCTAATCTGAACAACTGGCTGACTGTGTCAGACTATAATAATAATGACAACGCCTCCAGGTTGGCTTAGGTCATCGTAAAAACTGTTGTAAAATGGAGTTTGGTCACCTGGTGACTCAACCTATGATCACAATGGCTTACGACCGAAATTCTGGGCTGAGCTCTAGTCGTATGTTGAGGACTTCCTGTGGTGCTAGTAGATAACAGACTTTGCCATGAAATGAGTATTTCAAATGATGGAAGGAGAACGCCTTGGCCTCATTTGCATTTGGCAAACATAACATAAATAGCAGGTTTAACTTATTTATTTACCAAACTTATTTATTAAATTAGGCCTGCCTTTTCATCCTTTCCCCTTTCCTATCCTGAAATGGGACGCATTTAAAACATCCATATTCTGCCTGCAACAAACCAAGATGGTTTCCTACAGCTGAGCAAATTCCACGCAATTTCAGATATATCCCCATCTGTCACCAGAAAGAGTAAAGACTCCATTAAGTTACGAAACTAAGGCCAAACTGGGTTTCAACCAGAGCAGAGGTTAACCAAGTTTACTTAAACCGGCAACTCCAAAGTTTTTAGCTTGCTTCCGATAGGCTAAGAACGTTCCATAAAGGGATTTGCAGGATAAAAACAGGAGTCATTTGAGTCAATGCCAGAAAGTTTTCCTCCAATGATTGTAATATTCAGTAAAGATGAAAAGTTGGACATGTTTTTTTTTTGCTGACTGCACGATCCAAAATGGACTGGGGTTATATAAATTGACTTTGTGCAGCAAAGCTAACTTTTCTTTTTTTAAAAATAATAATAATAATAATAATTACGGGTCTCAAACCAGCTAAGTTTGTAGCAAAACTGGAATTTGCCTGCAGGTCTCTCTCTCTCTTGCTTAGTTTTGAGAATAAGGGGAAAAGGAACCACGGCGGTGCAAGAAATAACTGCAGGCTGCTATCCCAAATCGATAATAAGGGTGGGGGAGTAAATCCTATTGAATTCTGTAATGTGGATCACATCTGGTCAAAGAAATCTCAGCCAATTGATTAGATGATGTTTAGTTAATTGTTCTGTGACGGCCGAGAGACAGCTTTGCTTGACTCCCATGTCAGGGTGGAAACTCGCTGTATTTCGCACAATGGACCTGATGCATGAACTGGCGCTTGGCAACCCTTCAAAACTGGCACTTTACCAGAGTTCTTTCTTTTGTTGACTTTTAAGGCTTGCAAAAAGGGAGGAGGGGCTTGCTTTAGGTCCTGTCTCGTAGGGAATGTCACCTCGTGGGGACCAGAAAGAGGACCTTTCCTGCTACGGCTTTTGCCTTTAGGAACTCCCTAGCTTGGCCCAACCCTGCTGGCTTTTCACAAGACCTCGTCATGTTACAGGAGGCTCCAGAGATGTGAGCGACTCCACGCAGTGTTTGGGCTGAGTCCATGTTTCTCGACCCTGGCTAGGTGAAAAGGGACGGACCACCTAGGTTGAAGTTGCTAAGGGTGAGAAACGCTAGGTTAGGTTGTTGGTGTTGTCTCTTTTCACTTTGGTTGCTGATGGCATTTGTGCTGCTTTGTACACCTTTCTATGTTTTGGGATAGTCTTTCGTGGCTGTTAGGTGCCCAGATGTCATGAATTGGAGATATCAATAGTAGATGGATGGATGGATGGATGGATGGATGGGCAGACAGATATAGACAGATAGAGAGATAGAGAAAGAGAAAGAGAGAAAGCAATAGATAGAGAAGAGATAGATAGAGAGAGAGAGAGAGAGAGAGAGAGAGAGAGAGAGAGAAGAAAACAGAGAGAGGGAGGATAGATAGATAGATAGATAGATAGATAGATAGATAGATAGATAGATAGATAGATAGATATAGACAGATAGAGAGATACAGAAATAGAGAAAGAGAGAAAGCAATAGATAAAGAGATAGAGATAGATAGATAGATAGATAGATAGAGACAGATAGAGAGATACAGAGAAAGAGAGAAAGCAATAGATAAAGAGATAGAGATAGATAGATAGATAGATAGATAGATAGATATAGACAGATAGAGAGATACAGAGATAGAGAAAGAGAGAAAGCAATAGATAAAGAGATAGAGATAGATAGATAGATAGATAGATAGATAGATAGATAGATAGATAGATAGATAGATATCATGAATTGGACATGAACATTGATATCAATGGAAATAATACAAATACACACAAATCTAATAGAGAAAGAATGGTGAATAAGATAGGTATGTCAGACAGGTTGATCAAGATGATTGTAGATGATCAAAGAGGAGAGAGAGAGAGAGAGAGAGACCCCTTCATCCTTACTCTGTCAGCAGAATCTTCTATTCCACTCCCCCTTGTCATTTTCCCAGTCAGGAAAAGGGGGGGGAGGAACAAAATACATGACATAGTCGGATGGAAGAGTTAGGGAAGAACACCCTGCTGGCGTAACATCCCCCCCCCTCTTAAGTTTCCCAAGAAAGGCTTAGCCTCCTGTCCTAGCCCAGCCCGCCCGGAGTTGGATGCGGCCTCAACGGTTCAGCAGCGAGAAAGATTAAAAAAAGGACTGACTTTGAATCTGCCCCCTCCCAGCAGATTAAGGCCGTCTCTTTTCAGTGGTGGGTTTGTGCATTTCTCTCTCGGCGTAATCTTAAGGAAGCAGCACATTTATCCCGGGAAAGAGTCATAAGCCTTGAATTAGGGATATACATTTGAATGAGCTGGTGGGGTGGGGGAGAGGGAGGGAGGGGAAGGGGATGGAGAAAGCCATGGACAGATAGCTTTTCAACCCCAGAATCATGCTGATCCTCCATTCTGCCTCGGCTGGAGGACGGGTCTACGACAACTCGCCACCGGACAGGACAGGAGTTGCACTAATATAGAGAAACAGCCCCATAGAATCCTTAAAGAAAGAACGCCAGAGGAGGAGGGACAAAATAAAACGTGAACGACAGCAATTAAAATGATTTTTAAAATGATTTTAAATAAGTAAATTGAATTGTCGAATAGTCTCACAGCGAATTATCCCCGGGCAAGTTGTCCCTGGCGAATTGTCCCATTTCAGCCTGAAGATCTCCCGTCAAGGAGCCCAGGCTGGAAAATCTAGCCCCCACCCCCATTGTGAACCCCCATAAGGGGTTGCTGGTTGTGTTTTAGGAGCTAGGCCTGGTTCATAGGTTGCAGGAGTTCAACTGGAGTCTCCCCCAAAACTGTTGATTAGGAGATCTCATCAAAGGCCGGTTGTGAACCCCTTCAGCACCAAGGCAACTTTGCTGAATGAACCGTCGTGATTACCAACTTGTACAACCTGTGTTGTACAAATAATGCCAGGGGATGATCTTATCAATCTTTGAGGAGAAGTCCTCCGAGTCCTTTCCTTCACCACAGCTGTGACTTCAAGCAGCAGCTGACCAAACGCTTGTAACTCAAGGATGGCCAATATTGTGCAATAATCTTATCGAACGTTGAGGACCGGCTGCAAGTCCCTTCCTTCAGCACTGTCGTAACTATGAACGGTTGCTGAATGAGCCGTCATAACTCGAGGACAAAAAATATATATATCTTTATATCATTTCAACAAATTATGGTTGGTAATTTAATTGGTTTTCATCCCCACAGGAATACCTTGGGAGACTTTTCAATATATTGTAGTCCACGTGGCACTCTTAAGTCAATTAAATGCCCGTGATGTGATTGGTCCTTTTCTTAACTCTTTCGGCAGTTCCTGAAGATGCTACCCCATCCAACCTTCCTTGTCTTCTTCTCACCATACCAAACCCTGATGTTCCACCTTCAGAAAGACATCAGAGACCCAATCCTTGCAAGAAGGGATTCGAACTCTACACCTTCGATGCATCTTCAGAGTTTCTTGATGGTGAGACTAAGAGAATAACAGAAGGGACCTCGGAGGTCTTCTAGTCCAGCCCCCTGCTCATGCAGGAGGCCCCATACCATTCCAGACAAGTGATTGTCCAGTCTCTTCTTAAAAACCTCCATTGATGGAGTAGCCATGACTTCTGAAGGCAAAGCCGTTCCACTGGTTCATTGTTCTCATTGTTAGGAAATTCCTCCTTAGTTCGAGGTTGCTTCTCTCCTTGCTTAGTTGCTTCTTCTCCTGCCTTCAGGGTCTTTGGAGAATAGGTGGACACCCCCCCCCCTCCGCTCTTCTTTGTGATGGCCCTTTGTGGTGGCAGAATCTCCACTGCATTTCTCGGCCACCTCATTTGCACACTCCCCTGAAAGTCCACGCGTGCACTCAGACACATATGCAAGGCTGGAACCACGTCGGGTCTGTTTGCCAGCCGTGAATTTTCTCTGTGTTTATCCCCTGGAGGGGCTGTTTTGTGGGTTTATTGACTAAATAACAGTATTGATTTGTTAAGAGCTTTCCCACTTCCTTGCCATGGGAGGTATTGTTATGCCTTTCCTCTCTCCTGCACACCGGGGGAGAAGTTCTTTTTAGTGACACCATAAATTTCCATCCTGGCTTTGTAAACAAGTGTTGGGTTGTCCACTGGGGTTAATTTGGTCTTGTGAAATGTTCTGATGATCCCTCTTGAGCGCCTGGAAAGTCGACGGCCGGCTCCCAAGGAGACCTGGAGCGAAGGCACCGTTTACTTCCACACCTTCCCTTCGGCAACGTTGTTTGATTTTGATCTTGCTCCCGCAAGCTTTGGAAATAAATTAAGGAAACCCACCCCCACCACCCCACCCCCATTTCCCTCCTTTTGAAGGGTTTGTGGTTACAACTCAAAGCTGCTTCCTCGTCCGGTTTGTTTTAGGCTTCCCGGTTTCACCCAGAAAAAAATTCTAGAACTCATCCAGGAAGTGCAGAATAGAAAGATGGCGTGGGCTTCGATCGCAGGTGGGGGGGAAAAAGAAGGGTTCCTAGAGATCATCTGGACTGAACTCCAGCTCGGTGGAAGTCGGAATACAAATATTGCTTTCAAATATTGGTTTGCTTGGCAGCCTGTTCTCCAAACTCAGTACAGATAGTCCTCGACTAACAACAGTTCATTTAAAGACCGTTTGAAGTTACAACAGCACCGAAAAAAGAGACTCATGACCGTTTTTTTTACTCTTACGACTGTTGCACACGGTCACGTGACCAAAATTCAGAGGCTTGGTAACTGACTCGTACTTACGACGGTTGCAGCATCCCGGGGGGGGGGTGTCACGTGATCTCCTTTTGTGACCTTTTGACGAGCAAAGTCAATGGGTCAAGCCAGATTCACTTAACAACCATGTGACTCACTGAACAACCGCAGTGATCCACTTAATGACTGTGGCAAGAAAAGTCATTAAATGGGGCCCAGCTCACTTAACAACCACCAACAGAAAGGTTGGGCTCAGTCGTGGTCATAGGTCAAGGACTTTCTGTTTTCAGAGAAATGGCAGGAGGTAAATATGAGAAATATATATATTTTAAAGCCACTCTGGAAGGTGGAATGGGTTGTAAAGGAAAGATCACATGGTCGGCCCTTTAAACATCAATGAAAAATGTCTCTTTCCTTCCTTCCTTCCTTCCTTCCTTCCTTCCTTCCTTCCTTCCTTCCTTCTTTCCTTCCTTCCTTCCTTCCTTCCTTCCTTCCTTCCTTCCTTCCTTCCTTCCTTCCTTCCTTCCCTCTAAATTTAATAAATTCAATTCCTTCCTTCCTTCCTTCCTTCCTTCCTTTCTTCCTTCCTTCCTTCCTTCCTTCCTTCCTTCCTTCCTTCCTTCCTTCCTTCCTTCCTTCCTACCTTCCTTCCGTTGTTTCCTTTGAAAACCCATATTTTCCCCTTTGTTTATGAACAGGAGGGAAGAAATAAACCACAATGTGCTACAGCAAATCTAACGTGGGAAAAAGTGAAAGTGACTCAGCATTTTCTGTGTTTATTTATATTCAGTTATTTATTTTTTAATAGCCTGGCTAAGTCCCTGCTTTGTTTTGATTCTGCCTCTGAAGGGCTGGGGCTGTTTGGAAACGCTTCCGGAAGGGAAGACAAAGGACAGAGGCAAGTCAGGGGAGATCCATGGAGGCAGCCACCAAGGGAGAGCACGAAACACTCTCCTCCTTCATTTAAATCCCTTGGACCCTTTTCTTCAATCAAAACGATTCCCAGCATGATGTCTTAAGATCGATAAAGACAAATGAGCTTAAAGCCTACCAGTAGGGACAGAAAAAGAAGCAGCTGGAAAGGAAAAGGGGAAGAGGAGGGAGGAGGAAGACTAACGATGGGTCTAGTTCTTCTTCACATTACAGCATTCTAAGAAACGTTTCTGAAGCAAGTGAATCCTTTTTTTTTGGGGGGGGGAACAACCTGCCTCCTGCTGACCCCTGTGGTGGAAACCATCCAAGTTCAGCTTTTGAACCCTGTTTCAGAGAAGGAAGGAATTTCCATGGTCTCAGCAGAAAGAAGGGAGGAGAATGGAGGGAGGGAGGGAGGGAGGGAGGGACGGAGGGAGGGACGGAGGAAGGAAGGAAGGAAGGAAGGAAGGAAGGAAGGAAGGAAGGAAGGAAGGAAGGAAAGAGAAAGGGGGAGGAAGGGAAGGAAGGAAGGAGAAGAATGGAGGGAGGGAGGAAGCAAGGAATGAAGAAGGGAGGGAGAGAGGGAAGGAAGCAAGGAAGGAAGGAAGGAAGGAAGGAAGGAAGGAAAGAAAGAAAGAAAGAAAGAAAGAAAGAAAGAAAGAAAGAAAGAAAGAAAGAAAGAAAGAGGAATTGAAGGAAGGAGAAGAATGGAGGGAGGGAGGAAGCAAGGAATGAAGAAGGGAGGGAGAAAAGGAAGGAAGGAAGGAAGGAAGGAAGGAAGGAAGGAAGGAAGGAAGGAAGGAAGATTGGTTTTCCATGGCACAATCTGTTTCCATGGCACAACCTGGAAGGTAGGAAAGGAAATGACCACCTGCAAAGGTATCAGCCAACCTCCATCTGTTTTCCATGGTTTTAGAGCCCCCATCCTCATTTTCTGGACCAGGACTGGCAGCCTACTCCAGCAAAGCCATCAATGCAAAACTAGAGCTAACCGACCTGCCTTCACTCACCCACCCTCAGAAGGGTCATAATTCCTTCCTTCCTTCCTTCTTTTTCAGCAGCCAAGAGGGGCGAAGACCCAACTCCGGGAAGGGGAGAGATGCGCGGCCCCTGGCCACAGCCACGACTCTTGAAATGATTAGGAAGGGGAGGGTGGGAAATCAAAACTTTGAGGTATATGAACTGTGAAATTAAATCGAAATACTCAAATAAGGAATCTTATAACAACATAAGCAAAGATGTTTACCAGGGCTTGAAGTTAAATACAGTGGAGGTTTTTTGTTGTTTTCTTCATACAACCCAAATATAGCCTGCAACAAAGAATGTTAAATATAATTTACAGGTGGGAGGGAAGAGGTAAGGTGGGGGGGAGAAAGAGGTTTTCTAGTTGTTGTAAACCTCTAGTTATGGGGCCAAGAAACAAGGCAGGAGCCCCTCTGGAGAAATTGGGTTTCCAGCTTACTTCTCTCTTTTTCTTTGAATCATCTTCATGATTTCGTTCTCTAGATTATAAAATTCGCTCCGTGTCTCGCCAAGGAGAGCTAATTAACGAAGTCGCAGCCACACCAGGGATTCCAGAAGCCTCTTTTCTCGTTAGAACGGAGAGCTGATGGGAGAGAAGAAGCACCTTGTTCTGATGGCCCATGTCCAGCAAGATGGTGCTTCTCCACACCAGGTGTTGGAGAACAAGGGGTTGGAAGAAGACCGAGGAGGATTTGTAGACAAACACCTGAAACTGGAAATGGGGTTTTTTCCTAGCAAATTTCTTATTGCCTCTCAATTAAAATTGGCTGCGGTCCCAGTGGGGACCGTGAAAAACAGCATTGGGAGTCTCCTCACAGCTTCTGTTCTCTACTGTTGCTTAATTATGACGGGGTTTTATTGTACCTCGTTTCATATTAATTACCCTCTCATGCTGTTGTTGTTATGATAAAGTTGCCACTTCTGTATTATTTGCTATTTGGGTTACCCGGTCTTTCCTTCAAAGAATGTAGGAGGAGGCGAAGGATTCTACGATTCTTCTCCTGTTTCATCCGGACAACTTCAACAAGGTGGACCCAAGCAAGTCACCATGATCTTGCCATCTTACACAATGGGGTACGTTTTGAGCTTTGTGCATAAGGAAGGACTGGAAATCTTATGTTACTAGCTGTTACTAGCTCCAGGTGATGTATACGGAGTGGTAAGGTTGAGAGACACAGGTGTAGTGGGAAAAAAACGAGCAACAGAAACATGGCGTAGTCAACCAGCAGTTGCAAATGTTGGTCATAATAATAAATGGTAACCCTGAAGGATAACACAAGTCAATCAGAACAGAGCTGGAAGGGAACTTGGAGATCTTCTAGTCCAACCCTCTGCTCAAGCAAGAGACCCTATACCATTTCAGACAAGTGGCTGTCCAGTCTCTTCTTAAAAACCTCCAGTGATGAAGCACCCACAACTTCTGGTGGCCAGCTGTTCCACTGGTTAATTGTCCTCCCTGTCAGGAAGTTTCTCCTTAATCCCAAGTTGCTTCTCTCTTGATTAGTTTCCATCCATTGTTTCTTGTCCTGCCTTCTGGTGCTTTGGAGAACAGGTTGACCCCTTCCTCTTTACGGCAGGCCCTCAAATAAGACTACTGGCCATTCCCAAATCCTGCAACCGTTCTTCATATGTTTTAGTCTCCAGGCCTTTCATCATCCTAGTTGCTCTTCTCTGCACTTTTCCCAGAACCTCAACATCTTTTTTAGTGGTGACCAAAACTGGATGCAGTACTCCAGTTGTGGCCTTATTAAGGATTTATAAGGTGCTACTAAGACTTCACACGTTTCTGATTCTACGCCTCTGTTGACATAACCAAAGACTGTATTGTAAAACTCAGGATGGACCCCACTTTCCTGAGGGGACTGGAATTGATTTTTGACAATCCTAGGAAAGAGAAGATGGAAGACATGCTACTTAACACAAAAAGCCATCTGAGGTGACCTTGCAATGGCAGACTGTCCTCCACACCCTTGGAATTCTGGGTGTTGTAGTCCCCACATGTTTAGAGGGTGCCTGACTTAACACGGCCAACATCAACTGCATCCAAATTCACACTGAGCTGCTGGCAAGGAGAAAGGGGTTGGAGAGGGGGGGTCCTGAGTTTGATCACAGCCTGGTTTTTAAAGCCCCCCTCCCTAGGGACACAGCAGAGAATCCTTTGTGCTATCAAATCCCAGGTGCATTACGTGCCAGGCCGAATTTGAGTTTACAATTTGGGATTAAAGTAAATCCGAGTCTTTTTCTGCATGCCTGCTCAACTCTTCGGCTCCCGGAGACTGCTGGGTAAACTGCCTATTATCCAACGGTTCCGCTCCGGTGGGTTCCCCAATAAAACTTTTCATATCCTTATAAACGAACTCGATTGCCATGTTATAAACATTTACACTGTGCTAACAGATCATCTCCGCACATCAGAATTGGCTAAATTCCCTTTTCCAGATGAATATATTGGAAGAGATTAGAGATATGATAGCTTTTCAAATTGCTGGACCCAGAGAAATTAGTTTAGTGAGCATTTACAGAGGCTAAATTGGAACCATTAAATAGTGGATTAAATTGATGGTACTTTCCATTGTCTATCCTTCGGTACTGCTGTAAAATCAATTAGCCGTCACTATTCCATTCTCCATATAGTGAGATTGTCAGTCGGCAAGGAGCTGGAGAAATTCACAGCAGTGGCAACCAGTGTGAAAATACACCTATTAGGTGATGTGGCATGAAATAATATCACAGGGCAGAAGGCCCGGTGAGATTTATCCCCGCCTTATCTCGACTTCAACCGAGAGGGGACAGACAATAGTTTTGAGTTGACACTCATCTGCTCCGTACACGGATAGACAGCGATGCTACTCTGACTGACAATTGTCGTGACATCCCTTTCTGCATTGCTGCCTCTCCCCCGCCCAGTTTTTTGACAGATAAATAAATAAACGCGGAGTTCTGTGCCTCAAGAAATTCGAAGGAAAAAGCGTTTACTGTTTCTGAGCCTGGCAATGGGCAGTGGAAACCTGCTGAAATATTAATGGTTTCCTCCTAGGCAGAGGGGGTTTGCACAGACGGGTTTTCCACCTGGAAACCTCCAAAGATGGACGGAGAAGGTGAATTAGAAGAATGTCCATTTTGCTCTCCAAATTCGTGGAGACCTAACCCTAACCCTAAATGGATTTGCCCCCCAGTGGGATTTTCCCATGTATTTTACCAGGAAACCTAGATAAGGTGGGGTCAAAAAGTCAGTGTCCTCCTGAGCATGTTGATGAGCTAGGAGTCTCTTGGTGATGAAAGTTTTGCTCTCTGGAAGAGAATATTTGTAGCTCAGGTTGAACTCTGGGGTCCTTGATGCTCTCTGAGCTTGGTTGGCTTTTTTCTGCATATGTTTCATGACCCAACTAGGTAACACCATCAGTGCTAGAAGGGAGAGGGCTTTGTCCTCTGTTTGCATACAAGTGGTTTGCATTGTCATCGTTGGTGGGGAATGTTCTTGGTGGTTCTCTGATTAGGCTTCTGTTTACTGGAAGCACCAAAGAACCACAACAGGGACACTCCCACCAGTCCTGACAGGGCAAAGTACTGTAAATAAGCAGAAGGCAAATCCCCCTCGCTTCTAGCACTGAGGATGTCATCCGGTTGAGTCATCTACAAGAAAACAACCACGTTCAGAGAGCATGAAGGAACCTCAGTTCTCCTCCACCTCCTCCTTCTTCCTTCCCTCCTGTTGTGACTCAGGGCCAGCCTGTGGGCCCGACAGCCGGGTCCGATGTATCGGAGGACTCAGATGTGGGGGAGGAGGGAAACGAACCGGCTGATGATGATTTGGAGACTTTGCAGAGTCCTCAGCCGGGAACCTCTTCTCAGCTGTGTGAGCCCGAGAGTGCGGAGGATGATGACCCACAGCTGGCCCTGTTCAAGGACGCCCGACGCAGGAGGCAGACGAGCAGGGACAAACAAAGGAAGGCTATGGGACTCCTCGGGAGGAGGCACAGGGAGACCACGCCCTGAGCTCTCTATAAAAGAAGTGTTTGGGGAGGGGCTAGTTGCTGAAAGCAACTTTTTCTTTGAGAAGTCAAGCTCTTGTATTTTTGTAACAGTGTAATTAAAACTTGGCAGAAGCCTTTTGATCTTGGACGCTTTCCAGACTCTTCCTTTGATTAGGGGTGCGAGAAGAGGGCTGGTTTAGAACACCTCCCTTCTTTCCAGCATTACCTAGTTGGGTCATGAAACATCTACAAGAAAACAACCAAGCTCAGAGAACACCAAGGAACCACAGCTCAATCCCAAGCAACAACTATTCCCGTTCCGCATGGTCTTCCCACCATGGCCACCGAACTGGGAAATCCAAGGAAGTGTAAATGTGGTGGTAGGTAGACTTGTTCTGCCACGCGTCATCTCAAGAATTACTATTGCTTTCTTATTGCTTTCCATCTTCACTGAGGAGGAAAAAAAAGACCAGTTTTTCTGAATTATGGCCCCACGGCAGCCAGCAGACACCTCCTTCCTCCCTGGCGGAGTTTCTGCTCCCTCAATCAATGGAGAACTGCATCAAGATCTATCTTCTTACTTCCCGGTTCTCCTCCATCCATCATCATTATCGTGCTTCCTACTGATATGCCACGAGAGTCCGCCATGATACTCGGCTGGCATTCACATAATTGCCGGACCTCACATCTCTGTCCCTTTGCAAACCTTTTGTGACATGCAGCCGCGCCGTTCTCATTGTGCGGTGTCAGCTGGCAGATCTGGGCCACAAGACTGAACTCTTGACAATCTGCAGTTGTGGGAAAGGAGGGGGAAGGAGACGCACTTCTTCTGGCCAAAAGGAAGGAGAAAACACGCGTAATCCTAAAACAGGTTGAACTCAATGGCCTTTCACTTCCCTTAGCTCAGAGACCTGCTAAAGAGCTTAAACTTCTCCAGGCAAAGTTTTATTCCTTGGGGATGCATTCAGAAGAACTGGTTAACTGTGTTCTTTATTGCTGCTTGTTGTTCAGGTAGGCAGTGAGTTGTGGGTCTTTGGGACCCAAAAGGCATCCTTTCACTGGGATTTTCTTTCAGAAGCAGCTTTTTAGGGGGGGGCTTTTGACTCTTCTTGTGGGCCCCTCCTTCATGTCTTTAGCATCCTGCCAATTTGTCTTTCGCTTTTTGAAGTCAAATACATGGCCTTAGAAGTCAGGCTGGTGAACTAACTCTTCACCTTTTCATTAACTTTGTAAAGTTAAACGAAAACTACCATTATTTTATAATATGAAGTTTCTTATATCAGGAAGTTCCTGAAAATGTTGGACTTTGAGAGGTTATTGATATTTATGGGTGTCTGGAAGCCTCTTACGGAATTTTTTGTGTAACAATAAAAAAAAATGAATTTGCGATGTATGATCTCGGTGATTGGATAGGATAATTATAGAAAGAAGAATAATTAGATGTAACTCTAGAGAAGCAGAAATTAAAATGTGTACTTGTATTTACAACTGCTATGAAAAAAAATCAGAAGACTCTATTTCTTATTTTTCTATTTTTCTTCAACCTTTTTTTTCTTTTCTTGCCCTTGTGAGTTGGTTGGTTTTTTTTTAGCATTAGCTTTTTGCTTTCCCTAAAGCATTCCTCCTCTGTGTCCACACATAAGGGCTAGGTCGGTTGATTGAGTTAATTACACAACCTTGCAATTCATTTATCTCTCCCTACCCTACCCCAGTTTGTGAATTTCACTCAAGTCTCAACATTTACAATTTTGTCTTTCACTGGAAAAGTGATATTTGATCTCCAGCATGTCCTTTTCTGGTTCAAAGCTGGGAAACTGAGCTTTGTCTGGAGAAATTATTCACCAGTTGTCGAGTCACAATGGATCTCCAAGGCAATGGCTCTCTTCGCTCTTATTTCTGGAGATACCAAGATTCATGAACAATTAATTCTTGGTTTCTAAACTCTGCCAATAAAACAGCTGTCAGCTGCCGGGCTTGGTGAGGAGCTGTTTAATATCCCAAGAGAGGATAATTATTCTTATCTGATTTGGCTCGGGAACGATCTGTAAAGAGTGTCATCCCATTCTTTACAAATATTCAGATCTTTAGAGAGGAACTAGACAAAGGGTGCTGAAAATGGGTGTCAGTTTTCTTTCCGATCAGCAGCTAATCATATACTGCCCACAAAATTAAAAATAGTACAATCTTTTCTTTTAACATCATATTTGGTAGACCTGTAGGGCCGAGCTATAGAATTCCTGTGTCACCTCTGAACGTTTCCAGAGAGACTTGGAAAAGATCCTATCTGATAATGCAGCTTCTCAGGTATCTACACCTGGCCAGGTGTAGATATTGATACCAGAAGCTTCCTCTGGCTTTCCAATCAAATGTTCTACCTGCCCATTGCCTTCTCTTCCTAGGCCTGGTCTCATGAGGCTTCATTCCAGTTTGGTCACATCACCCATTCTTAGCTGAACATGCCCAGGAACCTCTTAGCTAAGACAAGGACACCAGCTTAGAAGGACACCAATTTCTCCTCACTGAAGCACTGCTCTGTGCCATATTGTGATACGTAGATTGATCCCTGTCCTCCCCAAAAAAGGATGGATTTAAATATTTGTCAATTTCCAGGAGGAACTCATATCAAATTCAAGCCAATTCGTGAGGTTGAGTCTGGGCTAAATGTGGCTGGTCAAAAGGTGTCTTTCTTTACACAACTGGTCATAAACCTGTGGACTTGCCTCACCAGACAAAGTGGTGGCCATGACTTCAGATGGCTTCACAAGCGGCTAGGACGAGCAACACAACCTCGTGTGTGTTTAAAGGAAAAAGTCCGCTAGCAGTGTCCCAATATTTGAGGGGCTGCCACAAATAAAGAGGGGGGTCAATCTATTCTCCAAAGCACTTGAAGGTAGGACAAGAAGCAATGAATGGAAACTGATCAAGGAGAGAAGCAACCTGGAACTAAGGAGAAACTTCCTGACAGTGAGAACAATTAATCAGTGGAACTGCTTGCCTCCAGAAGCTGTGAGTGCTCCATAGCTGGAGATTTTTAAGAAGAAGAGGTTGGACAGCCATTTGTCTGGAGCAGTAGAGAGTCTCCTGCTTGAGCAGGCGGTTGGGCTAGAAGACCCCCAAGGTGCCTTCCAACTCTGTTATGCCCTTATTCTGTTACAAGCTTGGTCCAGACCATTACGATGAGAAGGGGTTACCAATGGAAGCCATCAAGAGATTGGACAGCTGAATTTCTGAAGTGAATTTTAATAAAATAGGCGCAATGAGTTATTTCATAGAGGCAAGGTACACACTCTCTCTCTCTCTCTCTTCCTCCCCACCAAAACCTACTCTTTTCCCCTTTTCATGCATATTTTCTCAGCCTTTTCGGAAATGGTTAGATAATTGCAAGGCCTCCTAGTTTTTCTCTCTCTCCCATCTCAAGAGATTCCTGGGACTAATGACCACAGAACTCAACTCAACGTCCTCCAACCTCTGTTTACTGAAGCCTTTTACCATGGAGATGGTGTGCTGGATTAATGGATCTGCCCAGCATCTGAAGGGTGGCTTAAGAGGATCTGCAGAGGAAACGATGGTGGCCTTAAGAGACCTTTGGAGATGGGAGGGAACTTCTTGAATTTGAGAAGCTGTTGAAAGCTCGGGGTTCGGAGGCTTGTCTGGTAAGATTGATGATGGAGCTCAGATATCACAACTCACGAAGTAATGAGAAGGATATTTAAGACTTTATAGGGGGTCATGCCTTCAGCTTTGGGTAATCAAATTAATTAGGAGAGATTCCTTTGGTATGATAACAGAACTCTGCCTTTTTATGCTTCCCCAGCATGGGAAAGGTTTACCACTATTACATTAAATTTATGAAAAGTTATCTTTTCTACATATCTTCAGTTGTTTAATCTTGTTTACACATGGTAGGATTGTAAGCTAATTAGATCTCATTCATTCATTCAATATTATTGAATGAGTGACAGAATAACAGTTTGGAAGGGACCTTGGAAGTCTTCTAGTCCAACACCTTCTTTCTTTCTTTCTTTCTTTCTTTCTTTCTTTCTTTCTTTCTTTCTTTCTTTCTTTCTTTCTTTCTGTTTGGGGGACTTTGAAGTACTGTACGAGGTAGTAGCATTTGAAACAAATCATGCAACTTATTTTGCAGCATAGAATTTTTCTGTTGATTCTGCAGTTGTGGGTTTAGAGTTAGGATCCTGCATTCTATTTTTTCTAACTGCTGTATGCTAAACAACTAAAGCAAGGACAGTTGGCCAACCTTGATGGTGATTATAATTTTTAATGAACTGCTCACTATGTACGCAGCTTCACATTGAGGTTCCTCTAAACTTTACACTAATGAGAAGCAGGATATAAATATAATTTTAACAATAATAAAGTCAGCACCCTGGTGATTACCACAGGCTTGCATGGCTCCAGTGCTGAATAATTTATCTGGGAATGAGCATGAAGAACAGAAGAAGATACAACACAAAGACAATTAAGCACCTGTAGTAGCTAGATGCTCAGGCGAGACGCCAAAACTTTTGTTATGACCCTCTTCGCCAGGAATGGTCTGGTCTGAAGGACCATTTTAGGAGCTTCATTCCAGCTTCATTTCAGACTCCAATCCAAGAGTGGCTGAACTCCACATTTTGTATCCTGTCTTCTGGTTCTAACTACCGGTACTTTGTTGTTATTTGCCTCTCCCCTTAACAGCCCTCCTGAGTTTGGGAGGAGATGCAATTTCACGCCCTTTGTGGGGAGACAGAAACATGGCTAGGGGTCCATTAAGGCTACGAGAGAGAGGAGAGTGGCTTGGAAAGGTCACCCAGAAGCTCAGAAGGTGAGAAGTGCTGTAACAAGGGATTCTCATGAACTTGGGTGACCTGAGCCAATCATGATTGTGATGGTCTATTTTGCTGAGGATCAGCATCACGGCACGCCTGGAGCCCAGGAGCTCCGAGTGACAGTTGGGATTATTTAAAGCTGTGCTAGAGAAGGAGCACAGGTGTTTCCCAGATGTTTCTGAACCGGACATTTCTTCATGGCAGGCTAATACCTTCTCTCTGGAAACTAGCATGACACCATGAGGAGGATCAGAGGTCTATGGGAAGAACAATGTCAACATAGCCTACTAGCTTGCCCTAATTTTTTAGGAGCAGCCAAACTGATGGATGGGAAAGGATGGGAAAGAATTCCAGAGAACAATCGGCAAAACCAGCTTCCTGATTCCTCATTCAGGTTCAGTCAAAGCCGCACGGAAGCCAGTGAAGGTCAAAATGGTAGCAGGAAAAGAAGATGAATTCAAAGGAGGATGAATAAAAGGGGGCCACTGATGTTTTCTGATGTTGCAGCTGACTTCAACTGGAAGCGATAATCTGTCTCCTGATGCAACCAACAAGATTCAAGGATGAAGTTAAGGAGCTTAGAAATTCTCCTTTCCTCACTTCTGGGTCCTCTATGAGGTTTTGATGATGATTTGATTGACGAATTCTTCCGTTCAGATAAGTTGGAGCAATAAATAAATCTATTCCTCTCTTTCCTATGCTCTAGGAATTCAAGATGGCAGACATGGCGTTCCTTTCTCTCATCGGGACTCTACCACAACAGCCCTGTGAAGGAAGGTGGGCTGAGGGAAAGAACAAGAGACTCTCTGAGTTGTGCGTTTGACTGGCAGAACTGCCTCCCTCCGACTGGTTGCTTTTCAGATGGGCCAGACTGCAAATCCCATCCACTCTTGCCTTGTTCTTAAGAACATGGCTGGTCCTGGAATCTACCTTACCTCACATCTGGTTCAGATAATCCTTATCTTGTTCTTTTTCAATTTTAGTTCATTTTTTCCCCATCTCCAAGGGCTGCAAGGTTGAATATCATTGAGTTGATGCCACTAAAGTGGGCAAGACTGGAGATATTTGGAAGAGGTCTTCCTTCCTTCCTTCCTTCCTTCCTTCCTTCCTTCCTTCCTTCCTTCCTTCCTTCCTTCCTTCCTTCATTTTATTCTATTCTATTCCATTCCATTCCATTCCATTCTATTCTATTCTATTCCCATCTATTCTATTCTATTCTATTCTATTCTATTCTATTCTATTCTATTCTATTCTATTCTATTCTATTCTATTCTATTCCCATTTATTCTATTCTATTCTATTCTATTCTATTCTATTCTATTCTATTCTATTCTATTCCATTCTTTTTATTCTCTATTCTATTCTATTCTATTCTATTCTATTCTATTCTATTCTATTCTATTCTATTCTATTCTATTCTATACATCATTTAGGAAAACTTCAAATTGAAGGGCTGTACCCTTCAGGACATCTCTAATAGTGTATCAGCAGCCACGGATTTAAAATAAGGATTATATTATTCTACGTTCTATTATCGGTGATGTTTACACTAAATGAGAAACAGGATATATTTTTTAACAATAATAAAGTCAGCATCCTGGTGATTACCACTTGCTTGCTGGAGAAAATCTAGGCTTGCTTGAAAGCTCTAAAGAAACGTTCCCTTTAAAAAAAACCAAAATTGTAAAAATAAATACATTGCATGTACATTTAAAAATGTAAAAAATAAAAAAGAGAGATGCTTTCCCCTCTCTCTCTTTTACAGGAATCAATTCGAGCAGCCCCATTAATGGGAAAAAAAAATAATAATCTGGGGATTGTTCCCCTAAGGTTGAGGGATCTGCATGAACGTCTAAAGGGACAGCGAGGAACAAAGAGGCTTCAGAATCCCTCAAACATTTTCAACATCCCCTCTTCTAATTGGTAATTTTGTAATATTTATTCACAACAGATCTGATTGCCAGATTCCCACTGGCTCCCCTCAGGAGGTTTTGCGTGAAATCCATTCGAAATGGTGTGTCAGGGTCTCCCTAGCTGCCCCCCCTCCCTTTTCTGAAGTCACCATCTGGCTGATAGACTTGAGTCTGTTCTAATACACTGACCCAGTGAATGTCTGTTAAACAATTCCCTTGAGTTTATAGTCCTCTTACAGGCAAGCCATCCAGGGAAATATGAACCAAGAAACACACAGAGAGATCCTCAGAACAACCCCTGTCTTTTTATTCTTCTTATTTATTTATTTTTAGCACATTACGCTGATGGCTTGTAAAAGGAATTGATTTACAGAAAATATTATTTGGGACAATCACCGGGTGTTCCTCTTCTACTTTGGCTGACTTAGCTTGGGTAGAGAAAACCTAGCTTTTAATTAATAAGGCAGGAGCTTTTCCGGCAATCGTGCCAGATTCGGCCCCCAAATTTCTGCACGTCCTTAAAAATAATCAAATTATATCCATTGAGAAGGAGAGGATAATCAGCGTGGCTAACTTAGCCGCGTTAGCTTGGTTTGATGTTTAAAATTCTGGATAATGTTTAAGCAGCTCCACTCTTCTTTCTCCTTCTCCAAACAGCAAACCTTAAGTTAAACTTAGCTGTCTGATCTAATTTAGCAAACCTTTGGCTTCGTCAGCCACAGACACCAATCCAGCAGGAATTTTACACTTCCTGCAATCTTAACCCCATCCAAGGCATTTGGGCTGGAAGCTATCAAATTAAAAAATTGCAGATTAATGTTAAAACAAAACCAGCCTTTAAAAAAAAAAGACATGGATGGGAAAATTTGGCATTGGGTAACTCTGACATTTCTCTTGCCCAAGAAAAGAACAGGGGAAAGAAAGATGCAGGTACTCCAGAATGTATAAACCCAGAGAAAGAAAGAGGATTGGGTTTCTAATCTGCCCTGATTGTTAAAACAGGCATTGTCTGATTTTGTAATTTAAGAGGTTTGGCTCACTCCTTCTTCATCAGTTGCTCTTTTAGCCTCTTTATTAAACCTCCTTGCATTTTGCCAACATTTATCTTGTAGCCCTCGATGGCCACCACGTGAATATTAAGCAACCTTATTCAGCTTGGGCAAGAATGGCCAAAGAAACAGATGGAGCCAGTCCTAAGCCTTCCGCCGTGGGTAGAAGCCTCACCAGCTGTTTCCCATCCTTTATGCTAGGAGCGGAGGGGGGGGGAGGCAGTGGCTTGGCATCTGCAAAAGGTGGATGCCACCCCCCCCCCCCAGCTTTTGTTTGTAAATACAGCTGAAGTCCCAGCCAACGAATGGGAAGCCCACCTCAGTGGTGGGAAAAAAATCCAAAGGTAAACATAGGAGACAGCTTCCCACCGGCCACCGGACTCCACCGGCTTTTTAATCTTTTACTTCTAGAACAAATTGATTTCTTGCCAGTCAGCAGCTATTTTACTGATGTTGTCGGCTGGTCTGCTTGAAGACAACCAGGTGCAGGGGCCTGGGACCGTTCTGCCCCACTCTCTTTCTGTAGGCATTCCCAAGGCCATGAAGCTAATGGGGAGAGGAGGAGGAGGAGGAGGAGGAGGAGGAGGAGGAGGAGGAGGAGGAGGAGGAGGAGGAAGAGGAGGGGGAGGGGGAGGGGGAGGGGGAGGAAACAACAAGAGAAAGAAGCAACTGGGGCTTTGGGACTAAATGGATTGGCACCATGTTCCTCATCTGGGTTTAGAAAATGGTTTCAATCTGAACATCTGGACATCAAATCTAAATATTGGAGGATGCCAAACTTCCAATGAAGGGAGGGAGGGAAGGGAAGAGAAGGGAAGAGAGGGGAAGAGAGGGGAGGAAGGGAGGAAGGGAGGGAGGGAGGGAGGAGTCTCAGGTGTGCACTGCTCTCCAGTTGCAATAACACCCTCATTCTGCGGCATCTCCTTTCCCAGATCTGCTTACAACAACAACTCCAACAATCCACTGCGCCCCCCCCCCCGCCAACCTCCCCTCCGAGGGTCACAATCCAAAAGCAACTCAGAGAGAAGAGAAGAGAAAGCAGGAAGGCTGCAAAGAGAGGGACATTTTCGGAGCAACGTGGGGTGTGCAGCTCTAGTGCAGGCCTTTCTCCTCCTTCTCTGGAGCATCCCACCTCCTCCGGCCCGGCTGCCCCTTGTCCCCCCCCCCCACCCTGCCAAGCAGGGCCAGGGGCGGCCGAGGTGGAAGGCCTGGGCCATGCTCGGCTCTGATTGCTCACATCCGTCTGCCTCTGCTGACAAGCGGGGCTGTTAGCGGAGGGAGGCTGCGGTTTAATTTACCTGACTTGTTAACAGCTCCCTGCTTTTGTTTGGCTTTATTCTTCGCCCTCCCCTCCTTCCCCCCCCCCCCCCCCCGTTCAGCCTTTGCTCACCCCCCCCCTCTTGAAGTTCTGGGTTGTCAACATTCTCACATCTCCAGGTTAAGTGGCGCGTTCCCCGCCAGGCCGCTAAAATTCCTCAGTAATCGGGTCATTTGGAAGCTGGCAAAGCCAGCCAGGGGTGGTACTATGGCCTGGGCAAAAAAAGTAGGTGGGAGGGATGGATGGACAGCAAGAAAGAGCCAGCAGTTTGACAGCTGTCCATCACGGGAGTTGAAATGTTACCCCGCCTAGGAGGACTCTGACCCTGGCTGCAACTGTACCTACGGCTGCTATAAAAAGCTGCTGTGGCTTAGAGCTTAGTGCTAAAAGTCGTGGCTTCGGTGCATCAGATAGACTGCTCCAGATTTGCCAGCTCTTGGGCAGTTAGTTATGTACAGCAATAAATCAGTTTGCAAAACTTCTCTTAGCTGCTGCTGTCTGGAATTGAGGATTCTGATTTTCTTTGATTATCTCCCACTATGAGAGTAGAAAGTTACCCTACCAGATGCAAGGGCCCTCCTCTTCCTCCTCCTCCTCCTCCTCCTCCTCCCTCTGTCCCTCCTTTCCTTTCCTCTTCTGCTCTTTCTCCTCCTTCTCTTCCTTCTCTCTCTCCCTCCCTCCCTCCCCCTCCTCCTCCTCCTCCTCCTCCTCCCCCTCCTCCTCCTCCTCCCCCTCCTCCCCCTCCCCTCCTGAGGTTAGTCTATTTAACCAGCTGCCCACAATAAGCCTCAGAGAAGTTTTTTTTTCTTTCTTTCGCTGCTTTCCACCCCACTTCTTCTTGGTCAACCCAATAAAACAACTGGAAAAACAGAGGATGTCAACACTTGAAATCCAGAGGCTAACTCTGCAAACCAATTTCAATTTTATCTGCATGAACAAATCCAGGCTCGGAAGGATAAGCTGTTTTTAAATGAAAATAAGTGTGGAGCCAACAGATCTCACACGAGAAGTTTTGGCTGGAGTGTATGAAAGTATGAAAAAAAAAAAAGAGCTATGCATTTTGTGAAACGGGGGTGGGTGGAGCAGATGGCTGAGACCAACCCCCCCCCCCCGAGAGTGAAGGAAATGTGTTTGCCCCCATAGAAAAATCAGGTGCAATTGAAAAGAGGACAAATTAAATTCGAGCTCAGGAATGTGCATATACCCCAAACCAAGTTAGCAGCTCTGTCACAGTTGAGCTGAGGGTCAGGTGGTAGGCATATCTGAGATTGGGGAAGAATTTTATTTTTTTTGCTTCTTGATACCCTCCCGAACTTTGTTTTGGGTATAATCTAGGAGAATCTATGAGTTTCCTATATTTTTGTGCACCTTTCTATACCCCAGGCTGAAAGGGGTTTCAATAGAGTGGTCTTTCTTTTTGAGAACATAGTGATGGAAAGCATCTTTTCAGAAGAAGCTTCAATATCTACACTGAATCACCGTTCTCCAGGTTATTGAGGTCCATTCAGCCCACGGTGCTAGCAAATCTATTCTAGAAAGCACTAAAAAGCAATTTAAGCCACCCTTCTTTCTAATCTGTCTCTCCTTTTTCACGGTGGGAAGTCCCACCAGGCAGATATCAGTGGAAGGAACTCCATAATTCTTCTGACAACAGTTATTGGAGGTCTCCACTTTCTGATACTGGACCGGACACCACTGTTAGCAAGCATAGACAGCTTGTTCTAAGCTAAGATCTGACCAGCTAGGCTCAAAATGTTGGGTGATTCCACTGTGTAGTTTCTAGTTGATGGTTTAGGACTCCTGATGGTTTCTAGTTGATGGTTAGGACTCCCAATCTTGGTAACTCAAAGATGTATGGACTTCAACTCCCAGAATTCTCCAGCCAGCATGGAGAATTAAATCATCTAGAGATGACCTGAAAGGACGCTTCAAAGGGAGATTCCAAAAAGAAACCAGATGGACCAATTCTCCTAATTTTTCCAAGAGGAAGGAGACCTTCTCCAACCACCTCTGAAGACCAGGACTTGACCTCGGTGACAATAAGGTCACTGCAGCTCCTTTCCAAGAAATGCTGAAAGTGACTTCTTTTCCATCAAACCAAAATGCAAAAGAGTTGAGGAATTTTTTTTTAAAAAATAAGTCCAAATCCCTTTTTCTCTACCCATTAGTCCCTAGACATCTGAAGGGCACCTGGTTGGAGAAGGCATCTCTATCTAACCAGAACTAATTCAATTGGGGGGTGGCTCATCCAGCCGCCTGATTGGACCAGCCCTTTCGAATGAGACAAGCCACACAGCCAGTCTGGCCCCATTAGAAATTCCTCACATAATCTCCAAATTTAATGCCTTTATCATTATTCAATGGATCAGTGAACAAGGGAGCTACAGAAGGACAATTAGAAACATTTCTTCTTTTTTTATTCAAAATTTTCCCCCCCTCCCCCTATCACTCTGGCTTTTATCGAAAGACTTATTTGTTCGCTAATTGCAAATACATAATTTTGCTGGAGACTTAGGTTACATGGCTAATAGAGTCAGGAGCAGCAGACGATTGGTTTCTGGGATAAATTCCTATCCAGCCATGTTGAGATTAAAATGGGATTTATTTATGGGTTACTGTTTGGAAAATAATGCCTTTCTCCTTTTGGGTAAGTTTTTCTGCCTATTTTGCGTGAGGTCATCCCCATGCTTTGGGGGAGGAAATGAAAAATCTGAACCCAAAAATCCTGAATCCTGCACCACTTTTCACCAGAATTCAACACTAGTTCCAGTGTGATGCCTGATTTCTCCCATGAACAAAACAGTGGGTCAAACGACTGCGCATTAAGGATTCATTTGTATGCATTTTCATGCACACGCCTCTTAATAGATGCGCTTTCTCATAACAAGGACTGTGCGTGTCTTACTTACACCAGACTCCTAAGATCTGTCCGTCCTTTCACTTTTACGGATAAATACATTCCTCAATATGGTGCCGTTTTGTATGTTACTTTCATGGACATGCATATTTTTATCCACCTCTTCCAGATGAAAATCTGCAATTTAAAATTTTAAAAGAGTGGATTCAAACTTTAATTGCGTTTTTAGTTCATGGTTTGGCTCTGAAGAGATGAATTAGGTTGAGTTCGCAGAAAGCTGAAACTCGGCTGAATATTCATCCCAGGCTGAGTCTAAGATCCTCATTTAGTGGATTCTTTTATGAACATGCCTCTTGTGATCCGTGTTTTCCCAATGAAAATCTGCATTTCAAATTTTAAAAGGACTGGCTCAAATCGTGGCTGCATTGCAGTTCATTATTTGGTTCCGAAGAGATAAATTAGGGAAATTTACAGTGAAATGACAATTGAACGAATATTCGTCCAGAATGGATTATAATATTTATTTGTTACATTTATAATCCATTTTTCCTCCAAGGAACAAAAACAACTCATCTTCCAATTTTCCTTCACAACAGCCCTCTGAGATATTAGGAGAAAGTGACTTTCCCTATTTTAAGTCGCCCACAAATAATTGCCACTAACATTTATAATTAAGTAATAAATCAGTGTTTGCCTCTTCTTCTCGTGAATCCGATGTTACCTACATCCTTGGACTGAAAAGCTATATCTTACAAGTGCAAATTTCTTTTTGATGAATTAGCCAACTTTGCATCACAATGAAAATTGAAGCAACATTCATCCAGGGCTTATGTCTGGCCATTTCCCCAAATTTAATTCAGTTTGGAGCATCTGACTGAGTAAAGACTCCGGAGAGTTACATATTGACAAATTGGATATTTACTTTTTTCCTTCTTCTCATATCGCCGCCCCTTTTCCCCCCCCCGCCCCCCCAGCAATGAAACAGCCAGAATTCCAAGGTAGGAACAGGTTTGCTGTCTCGGTTACTTCAAAGAGACCCCCTTGGTTCATTACAAAGACCATCGTAGGGGGCAAAATTGATCTGAAGGAGGCTTAGGGTAGGCAGAGTTAGGAACGCCACATCAGCAGTTGATTTAAATCAATCTTCCCCCCCTTTTGCTCTGGATTTTGCATGGATCCTAGAACAAAGAAGATCTGCCTTCTAAGGGAACGTGCTAAAAGGGCAAATTATTCACTCCTTCTATGCCATCTGAGCTCAGCGGGGGAGATGGGAACAGCAGGTGGACTCTTAGTTAAACACTCGGAGTGGGAAAAACAACTTTCAGGTGTGGTTTACGACGTCTCCAGAACTGTTCCCACAAGCCAACGTGATGGGGAGAGTCTCCCAGGAACTGTGAATGCAAACATCCAGAGAGACAAAACATCCAGTTGGATTCATCCACACATTATATATATAAGTAAGTTGATTGGTTGGTTGGTTGGTTGATTAATTGGCTCTATGTCCAACCCCAAGAAATCTTGTTAGCCCAAGAAATAAATAAGCAGGTCAAAAAAGCAGCAATCGCAGGCACTGGATTGCTTTAATAAGGAGCGGACCCAACTCATGTCCATCTCCAAGGTGGACCATCAGGATGGGGTTTTTCCAACCTGTTCAGTTATGGATCCAAATGGAGTATATCTGCTGAATGGGAAGCAGACCTGGAAACAGATGTATCTCTGCCATTTTTCATCCTGCAGCAGTTGGAAAGGTGTGCTGCTGCTGAAATGGAAATACGATATACAGTCATAGTCTCTAATAAGGATATCTGGGTATCATGGATTAACAGGTCCACTCTTGAGATGTCTAAGTTGGTGGCCATCACTGCTTCTAATGAGCCATGGTGGTGCAGTGGTTAGAATGCAGTATTGCAGGCTATTTCTGCTGACTGCTGGCTGCCTGCAGTTTGGCAGTTCGATCTTGACCGGCTCCAGGTTGACTCTACCTTCCGTCCTTCCGAGGTCGGTAAAACCAATGGAGAAGCGATGCCTGTCTTCTGTGCAGGGGTCTCTGCGGAAGCTGCAAATGTTAACCCTCGAGAAGCTGGAGCTGGCATTCACACATGATAAAAATAGTCCAGAGGGCCCTTTCCTGGACAATGTGGACATCAGGTAAGATTCAGAGTGGAATTTTGATCCAGACCGAAAGAATCCAAAGCTGCCCGCTTGGTGGCAACTAGTGAGAAGGTCAACTAAATTTGCTTTGGAGCTTTGCCCCGACCACTAGGACATCTTAGCTATCCCTGGAAAACAAATTCAGCTTGGACTCGTCTAGAAGACCTTCAGGTGCAGTTTAGAGCAGGATGTTTTAAAAGAAGGAGACGTTCTCCAGAAGAAAGAAGATAAGACTTTCTGCACGGTTGCTGAATAAACTCCACGGACCAATAATTACCTGGGGCAACTGATCATAGGCCTAAAGGCATTTGCACAGGTGTGTGCAGGTAGCAGGATTTCACCACTTCGACTTCTCCAGAGAGGGAGAAGACAAGCAACTCCAAGAGCACCTTCTGGTGGACAAGAAACACCAACACTAACCTAGGCAGGAACAGGTGTGTAGAAATTCATACCCAGACACCAGATAAAACAACATTCCCCTCCCCACCGCCTTCCATAAATCAAATCTCTAATTCTTCACTGTCCAGCCAGATTGCTCACTGGGACGGTGATGAATTGCCCTCCCACCCTTGACAGCTGCAGGAAAATCACTCAGGGCCAAAGACAGACCTCTAAATCTGCCATTATAGAGTGCTGAAAGGAAGAATCTCTGTTTTTATAACCTACCTCAGCTATAATAAATATTTAAAATCCACATTAACATCCTCTTATAGTTACAATCTAGCCTCTGTGGAGAAGCGTCCAACTTAGATTTAATTAGCAATTGAACCTTACCAGTGCAAAATCCAGGTTAGGCCCGGGTTCCAGGCCTCTGGCGAAATGCTTCTGTTTTCTTAAACTACCTGCACCGTAATAAATATCGGCCACGTCACCGGCTCTCCTGCTTTAGAGACAGAGGCCTTTTTGTGTTCCTGAATGCTTACATTTAATTTAAATGATTGGATCTTTCCCAGACGCCTAGGGGAAAAATGATTTTCTTCCTCAGCAGAAGCTCTACCATGCTTCGCTTCAAAAAGTTGGCACAATGTCTTTGGCATCAAAGCTGGGCGCGCTGGTGCAGCTTTGGGGAGCAGGTAAGGAGAGAGACGGGGCAGGTCAGATGGGAAGAGGTCTTCTTAGATTACCAGAAGCTTGGATTGAATTCCCAAGTCCTCCTCCGTAGATTGTTCCAGAATCTGGAAGATTCTTCCAGAGAACCTTCCCATTCAGAACTGAACTTGTCTTCCTTTGGCCGATCTCAGACAGCCGGGCTCAATCCAAATATTCAGCGGCCTAACCATGGTTTCGATCACATTCCTAGGCAGGTCCGGTTCTTGTTCAGAACGTCCACCTTTTGAGAAGCTGTGAATCCAACGGCAGAGTCTTTTCTCTTGCAAAACATTAAGAATATTTTGCACTCAGTGGGATAAATAAGGTAAACACCACGCTACGGGCTACATAAACATAAAGAAATCTGAGTCCAGTGATTCCTTTCATTTTGATTTTTTTTTTAAAAAAAAGAAACCCATTCTGAATAGTTTGACTTTTCTTCTTTCGTTTCATCTTTGCGGAACCCAGAATGCATGTGCTCTTTGCTCAGGATAAAGGACATCACCTTCACGCTCTGCGTTATTCAGGACCATAGATCTTTAAATGTATAGACCCCTCCCTCTTGGAGAGAGTTTAGAAGTAATTTAGTCTTGGGGAGTTAACATCTTGAGTGTTTCAAGAATACTGTTGATTCTGGAAGGAAGCGAAATGTAGCCTGAAGGAAGATAAAGGTTGATAGGGAACACCCCGTACCTCGACTCTGACAGTTACATGAGCTATGGCTAGTTTTCTTTACTTTTTTTAACTATTGCTTTTCCAGATGGTTTCTCATTTCCACGGGAACACAGGCTCGCAAACCTGGAAGTCTGTAGCTTCGAGAGATGGGCTGAATTCCACTGAGCTACGGTTGGGAGACTAAGAAGAAGAGAGTGGGAAGGGACCTGGGAGGTCTTCTAGTCCAACCCCCTGCTCAAGCAGGAGATCCCACACCTTTTCAGCCAAATCGTTGTCCAATGTCTTCTGTTATTCTGTTAACTGCCTTATAACCTTCTTCATCCTTTTTTTTTTTTTGGAAAGCATCTTAGGTTTGAAAGGCTGACGAGTCCAAGTCTGCCTTCCCCCTCAAGAGCTCCTGGAAGGAAGACTTGAAGTTGCCCACCGATGAGGAACATGCCGTTGCTAAAAATGTGGAAAAATGTTGCTGAAATTTGAAACAGAGGAAAAACAGGTTAAATACTGTGCAAATAAACGGAGCAAAAAATTCTGATGGTAATATACAGATAGACCTACAATGTACAGATCTAAAGAAATTCCACCAGAACACCCCACGATACAGTACTAACTACAACAGCAGGAATCTTCTGCCGTCTTTGGCTTCCAGACTTGGGCTGGAAGACCCTACAAGGATTTTTTTGGGGGGGGAGTAGTTGGGGGCTGGGGAAATCCTGTTGCAGTGGAATTCCCATCTGTAGTGTAAAATGGTGCGGACAACTCTAAATAGATTGCTGGTTTCATCCATGACCTCAGAAGCAAGCTGAGAAGGTGCTGTGGGGTGTGTGTGTGTGTGTGTGTGTGTGTGTGTGTGTGTGTGCATGTGTGTGTTTGCATTGCATTATGGCACGCCACCATTCTTCCCTCTCCCCCCCATGGATAAATCAAGCCGTCTGGTCCAAGAAGCCAGAATTCCTGGTCATGTGACTTCAGGTTATTCTCCACCCTTGAAACCCAAAGTTGCTTCTTTGGGGAGGGCTGGTGATCACCTGGAACTCTTTCCCCAGTTCTCCAGCTCAGCAGGAGTGTCCATTAGCTGCCACGGTTCGCCGGGGATGGCATGTAAATTCCGGATATCTGTGGTGGGGGGCCTGGCAGCTTATTGGCTGACGTCTTCCGCTCTCAGAAATGGGTCATTTAAAGAGAAAACCGCCAAGTGTTCAATGGCTCCAAAGGCTGAGGAACATATCAAAACATGTCTCCTGTCTCTAACACGGCACACACAGAGTTGGCATTCAGAAAGGAAGCCGGGTTGGGGGGCGGGGGGGTCATTTCATGGAATGAACTCAAGGACCCCCAACAGATTTCTACAGACACAACAAACCTTTCCCTTCCTTGACGTTATCAACCTAGATGGGCCCCTCCTCAACCAGTTCCCCCGGGTTAGGAGAGCAATATGGAAAGCCTTCGTCTACTCTATGTAACTCCTTGAAAATTCAGCCGTGGACTTTTTTTTGCGGGGTGGGTGGGTGGGGAAATTAAGCCTTCCCACTCCAGAGTCATATTTATTACACAAGATTCCACCAGCTCCACAACCTCAGAAGTGGGGAGATTTTCGTCCCAAGAAAGCCAAATTGTTTTAATCCAGTTCTTCAAAGCCATTCCTAGAGGCAGGAATATTTGGTTAATAAACACAGACTGGGGGTGATTCGCATGGATTGGGGTGACCAGCGTGGATTGGGGGATGACCAGCAGGAGTTGTATGTAGTACAGTTCTGCTTGAACCATCCAACTTCGGAAGATGCGCCTGAAATAGATTGGTGTATGCAGAAAGAGAAACAAAATTTGACAGCTAGCGGAAAGTTAGAATGTGTGAGACCATTATCACCTTGGCAATTATTGCAGGAGTAGCTCCACCATTTGTAGGGATACTCAAGGCTTGCCCGATACTTTCTTTATAGTTAAGGAATTTATGACTCAAGATCCCCTTTCTAGATTTTGTTTTCATAAACACATGTGTGTGAATTGTTTGTCTATCAAAGGTGGACCTTGCCAACCCAAGGAAAAGTACCTCAATTCTGGCTATACATCTAGAAGTCCAAGTCTCTTTCACGCCTAGGGCGCACTCTTTCCTTATTTTTCAAACAGCAGCAAAACTGTGGCTAAAACAAAATTCTAGTTGGATGCTACAGAGCCTATAAAAATTTTTAAAAATTGGGTGACTACCAAAATGATACAGCACAGTAGATGGAGACCTGTGCCCTGCTGGGCTGCCACCGTGAGGTCTACAAAGGCCTTTGGAGGTTCTCCAGTTCTGACCACTCACATGTTGGAGCCCATGGTCCACATCTTAGGATTTGTCCCAACTGATTGGAGGACCCCACCATGTTTTGGTGGAATGCAGTGTGGACTCGCAGGAGGGAGGGGCTCATTCCCAGAGGCCAAAGAGGCAGCAGAGCTTGGAACATCTGGCAGGCAGGAAGTGAGCAAAGTTGTATCCTTCCTACAGTTATGCAGATGGTTGCTTTAGTCTGGCAAGATTCTGTCTGCAGGTGAACAATAAAGGAACTACTCAGAAGTAACTCCGGGTGTCATTCGTTGTTCTTGCGGCTTGACACATGTAGACATTCTCCAAGGTCCATCCCATGACATCAGAATCTGGAGGAGTCCTCACACAGCCAAGGTGCTCCAAGATCTTTCACTGAACGGAAGCTGGCCTTGCTCACGGTGGAGAATGGGCACAGACAACCGGTGGCCTATGTGATGCCAAACTGAGTTATAACTCCAGGGAGAAACTTGGTAGCATACAAGGGAAGGGTACAATTAGCAGCTACACAAACGTATGGACCACTAATTGATCCTTTACGTCGGGAGACAAGGGGGTGAGAACTGATCTGGTGCTTCTCCCAGAGTGAGTAGACTCTGAGCTGGTTGCAAGTCAAGCCAGAATCGCCCACTGCAAACTTTAATTAGCTGTGTTGGACCAAGTGGGAGCATTTGGCATGACGGAACTGGGCTGTGGTTATTTTGGGCTCTGGTGCAATGAAAACAAGATGTCTCCTCGCTCCGAACACTAGGGTGACAACTAAGAATTCGGCCGCACCTGAAATTCAGTGCCTGGCCCAGATCTGAGACTTTTAAAGCCTTCCTGGTTTTATTCTTTGTCCATGAAAACGATCCGATCAGAATAAGGAAGCAAGCGGTACATCAGTCTGTCTGCGCTTTGCATTTGCTGCCTGGATAGCAATTCCTGACAGCTAATATTTCATTGAAAAGAGAGCCAGCTTCCTCCCCCCCCCATCTCTTTCTCTTTCTGTCTCTTTCTCTCTCTCTCCTGTTTATGAAGCTGAGGGTAAGTGTTTAATTAGTTGCCTAATTGCCTGGGTAATTGGTAGACATACTCAGCTCTCCAAGTAATCAGTCTGAACAGGCCTTGAAAATATCTGGCCCGGTATTCATTAGTGCAGTTAAATCGTTAAACAGTTACTGTGTTTGGTTTCTGACAAAGCCCGGCTGACAGCTGTGTTGGGCGCATCTCGCCGGCAGCATTTGACGTCCTCCTCCCTGGGATGGCGGGGCAGAGAGGACCACCCCACCAACTCTCTCGCAAGTGTGGCTGGGGGCTAGGAGGGAGGGAGAAGAGGACAGATGGAGAAGCCTTGCTGGGCGGAAGAAGCGGTGAACTCCATGCTGATCTGCAGAAGAGGTGGAGATGGTTCTACCATGGCCGTTGGTCTGGACTGAGCTTTTCTCTTTGGTAGGTTTGCCAATTTCAGGAGAGCCATGTTTGAGAAGCTGAGATGTAGGGGGGTGGTTGAAACACCTCCAGATCTAAAGTAGAGGGGGAACCTATCTTTTTAGGTAGGTCTCCTGTGGACTTCAGGTGAGTTGCAAGTTATGAAATAAATAGAGAAGAATTTCCATGCAGGTTGAGTGATTTGAAAAGTTGTGAATTCCCAATTCTCATTCAACTCAAGCAGACACACAGGGAAGACGTAAGCTGCTCTACAGATTGATTTGCTAGTCTTTTTTTTTTCAGCTTTCCTCTCGCTGTTCTCAGCCTGCTTCTTCTGTGTTTTTCCCCACACAACAACTCAAGAAGTAGGTTGGGCTGAGGAAGAAGAATTGGCCCAGGACAACCAGTAGATGGGGATGGACTTCAATTTGGCGGTCCTGTCCTCATCCGACCCCTTAGATCAGGGGTCTTCAAACTTGGCCCGTTTATGACTTGTGGACTTCAACTCCCAGAATTCCTCAGCCAGCATGCCTGACTGAGGAATTCTGGGAGTTGAAGTCCACAAGTCATAAAAGGGCCAAGTTTGAAGACCCCTGCCTTAGATGATATTTTGTTCTCATTTCTTCTCTATTGTTTTTTACGGAAGAGTGGAGACTTCTTGACTCTAAGCCAATAATTCAAGATGGCTGACCTTGGATTTATTTATTTTTTAAAGACTGCTTTCAGTCTTGGAGGGGTCGCTGAAAATGGACAAGGAGAAGAGGACCAAAGGAAAAAAAAAAGGAAAGGGAAGGTGTCAAAACAACATTGAACAACACCCAAGCTAGAATACTGATTAAAGTGTTTAAAAAGCAATGTAAATATTCTGCCCTTAGCAAAAAGTTGGCTGATGTTTGCATGCGTTACTTCTTTTTTTCCTTCAAACTGAAAACACACTGTTTAAAACTAACAAATCCAGCTAGCTCAAAACACACAGTCAACCCATGTTTTCACAGCAGGGTATTTGAAAAGAAGAAAAAACTGCCGTTTCGAAGGTAAACAAATCCTCTCCAGGCAAAGGAACAGCAGCAATGTGAGTCCTACAGCTAAGGAAGCCAACTTTCCCAGGCTCACTGGCCTTCCCTCCGGTGGTGCTGTGAAGCAGTTTCCCATTGCTCTTCATCTTTCCGACCTACCAGCCATGCCAAGATGATCACCAGCTTGGCTGCAAAGGACCAGAAAAGGGTGTGTGGTGTAGTAGTGGCTTGGGTGGGCCCTCAACAGCACCATCAACGTTCAGCATCATCTAAAGAATATTCTCCTAGTGTTGCCCCAGGGCAGATCGTCTTGGCAGTAGTCCAGGCTTGGTTTCATGGATGTCTCAAGAAGATTGACTTGCCTTTGGGGTCCTCCATTCCTGGGGAGATGAGATCTCTTGTAGGAAGAAGTTAAGGAAGTGAAGGTCCATTATGCCATCTCAGTCTAACCCAATCAAATGTTGTCTTCCCTGCAACCTATTTTTATTAGCTATTCTCTACCGTCTGTCTGCTGGCCTCTTGGTCCCTTTCTCTTGGCCTGCTAACTAATTTGGGAAGTCCAGCTAGGTGTTGGCTGACCAAGACACTTAAAATTGTGTTAAAGGGTTCAACAATTTGCCTTGAGCTCAAAGCACTCCTTCAAAAGGAACATGGTCTCCATCAAGCTGCCTTCTCAAGTTCCAGAAGCTGGACTCCCACACCTGGCCAGCATGGGATGCGAGTGTAGGACTCACAAATGAGCCTCAGGAGATCTGGGCCAAAATATTGCCAGCGACCCTCCAGAACTGCGGTCAGTTGTGCTCCCAGGATACACACAAATCAATTGTTTCCAATCCTAAGACAAAGCGACAAGCTAACTTCTAAGGGCTTTTCTCCACACATGTCTAGGGCTAAAGGTCAAAAGCCTTCCCCAAATCACAACATTGTCACTGGGGCAGGGGGTAGAGGTTGACACAGCAGGACTGGGAAATAAGAAAGACGAAGCTGGATGAGTTCCACCACCTTGAAACTGCCTGCCAGATTCTTTGCAATTCCACCCACCAGAGAAGTACCATGTATGACAAGATTCAGCCTGCAGAAGACCCACCTTAAGACAAACAAATGCCAATAGTGTATCTATCTCACCACTGGATCTGCAAGTCTCCATACCCAGACAAAGAAGCTGTTTAGAGGAGTTCATAACTCTGGGAATTCAGAGAATTATGGGTGGAGCACATCTGGAGAACATCAGCTTGGAGAAAGCTGGAGAGTATATCCCTGCTCACATGGAGAGACCAGAAATAAATAAGAAAGTTAGTTGTGGGAACTTCCAGATGAGACTTCAGTTCCCATTATTCCTCAACATTAGCTTTGTTAGTGACAGTTTATAAGAGTTGTGTTCACACAGTCCCGACAAAAGCAATTCTGAATATAAATGAACCATTCCAATATTGAGTGTGGACAGAGTGTCCATCTATAGACCAACCTTGACAACTTTAAGACTTGTGAACTTCAGCTCCCAGAATTCCCCAGCCAGCAAGGATGTAGGCAATACCAGAGCTAGATGGATCATCCCTGTTGTAGACGATGGTGTGTTTAAATGGACAGCCCCTGTTGAGACAATATTGAGTGTAGGCACACCATCCAATACTGAATGTATTGGCCCATCCATAATAGAAGGAATATTGAACTACGTGGACCCAAACTCTCATTTAATCTACATTTTCGTAAGGACTGAACCAACATTGTTTATGGTTAGCTTTATTCCACCTAGATAAAAAAAACCCTCCAGCAAGCAAATTACTTGAAACAGTTCCCCAAAGAGTTCCTTTAACTTGACTGGGGGGACCACTTGCTCAGAAGAAGCATGGATCAATCGTAGGTGATGATCCACGGCGTGCAGCCTGCCTCTGCTCTGTAGCTTGACAGCGTGAGGCTTTGTTCCAGTTCACATCTGTAAGACATTACATCTGGAGCCTGGCAGAGGCCAACGCTTTACAAGAAAGGGAAAGTCCCACAGGCCATGGCTGGG